>NC_086446.1:121337038-121637038 GCF_028390025.1 Pseudophryne corroboree
ATATGAGTCAAAGGGTACATCTGGGCATTATACACAGGTGCAGCAGTATAAACTCCTGGAAATTTGGTGAGTTTTGATCTGAGATGTGCGGAAAGTATAAGCAGACTTTTCACTCCAGAGATTTGACTATAAAAATGATTAGAATAATGCAAAGAAGATATTTCAAACATATTCTTTGTATTTTTCATATAATTTACACAGTCAGAACTCTGACACAAACGTTAGTATGACAGGAAAGGCTCTGCCTCACCTGCCTCACCCCACCGCACGTCACTGGTCTCAGTGACAACAATGGGGGGGGGGGGGGGGCGGGGGGGTTTGGACGCGGGAGTCCCTTTACATTCATTTGCAATGTTGGTAGGTATGGGAAGAGGATATGGGCTTACACAAGAATGCATCAGCTGTCAATGCTGTCTGCTCTTAGTACAACACACACACACACACACACACACACACAAAATGGCAGTTGCATACAGTGAAGTTACTGTGCATAAGCTGCAACATGTTCCCTAAAGTAAAAAAAAAAAAAAAGTGCCAGTTTTCTTCTGTGTTCTGGGGCTGTTTCTGAACACATTTTATGTTTTAATCAACTTATTTGCATGCAGAGCCGGCCCTAGGCATAGGCAAACTAGGCAATTGCCTAGGGCATCTGGTATGCCTAGGGGCACAAGCAGCTTCTGCTGATTAAAATGATATGTGGCATGCCTATATTCTGTGTGTAGCATTTTGTATGCAGATGCAGCCACAGTCGCACACAGTACATAGCCATGCTGCATATCATTTTAATCAGCAGAAGCTGCTTGTGCATCCTAGCCACCTAGCAATGCAAATAAGATGTATTTTCATAAAAATAACCACCCAGCGTTAGTAGAGCTGCCAGTTGACTCACGCCAGGAACTATATGTGTCATTATGTGTATAAGGGCATTAATAATGTGTAACATATGTGTAAGGGGCACTGTGTGTGTCATTATGTGTATAAGGGCACTAATAATGTGCGGCATATGTGTAAGGGACATTATGTGCGTCATTATGTGTATAAGTGCATTAACAATGTTCGGCATATGTGTAAGGGAAATTATGTGTATAAGGGCATTAATAAGGGTTGGCATAATGTGTAAGGTGCATTATGTTTATAAGGACATTAATAATGTGTGTCATATGTGTAAGGGGCATTACTGTGTGGTATTGTGTATAAATGCATTACCAATGTGTGGCATGTGTATAAGGTGCTCTACTGCGAGGCATAACATATAGAGAGGGCACTACTGTGTGGTCTAATGTGAATAAATAGCAAAATGGTGTGGTGTAATGTGAATAAGGAGCAATATGGTGTGGTGTAATGAGAATAAAGAGCAATATAGTGTGGTATAATGTGAATAAGGAGCAATTCAGTATGATGTTATGTGAATGAGGGGCACTACTGTGAGGAGTAACGTATATAAGGTAAAGTGGTACTACTGTATGATGTAATGTGAACAAGGGACACTATCGTATGGGTGGGGGGTGATGGTGCTGGGAAAGGGGTGCAGGGTCAGAGGTGGAACTAGCGGTGGTGCTAGGGGGCACCAGCCAAAATTTTGCCTAGGGCATCATATTGGTTAGGGCCGGCTCTGTTTGCATGAATATGTGAAGGGCAGGCATTACAGTCCACACTGCCACTTATTGTTTCAGTGGGGGCTTTCATTCAATGCAAATATATATAAGAGCAATTTACTGTAGCCAATCCTCTGTAAGGTAGCGTCACATACATCTGCTTTGTGTTACAGAAGCCTGCTGAAGAGAAAGACGACGCTCTGCTGTCAGCTGATCCTACGGGTGAAATACTCACTATATAGAGAGAAGAGAACCTACTCACATAATCAGCCATAATTATCATCTCTGTGACCTCACCTAAATGTTTAACATTAGGGCTTCTATCATGTTGAAATTAAATACTGGGTGACTTGATATTTTAGCAAATAAAATAGTACACTTATCTTTATTATTTTTATGTAGCAGTTGATTTTATTATGCATTTTTATTATGCATTTTTGAGTTGTTCGTTCAATATCAGAAGAGTCGAATCAGGAGGTCGCATCTTATGGGCATTTTAGTTTTCATCTGCGTCGACTGGGCGAGGTCGTACCAAAAGTGTTGTGTGTCTGCACCTTAAGTTCCAGCACTACTGTAACTTTTCTCTACTGTCACTATTAAAATATTTGTATTCTCTGCCAGTGTGTGTATGTAGTGTTGTGTATGATATGCACTGGACTGTAGTACATTACTGTAAGTGCAATACTGTACAAGAGAGTCGTGTTTAAAAGAGAGGGAGACTACAGTAACTTACTGAGTAAAGTGTGCGGACCGGGTGGCCGATGTTGCGATCCGCATTGAATCGCGTCATCGTAACCATGCCCCCCGCTGTACAATGCTGGTAATCTCTGCACTACATAGGAGGGGTGGTCTTCAGGTTGCCGACTGTCGGGATCCCGGCGCACAGTATACCGGCGCCAGAATCCAGACAGCCGGCATACCGACAGGTATTCTCCCTCATGGGGGTCCACGACCCCCCTGGAGGGAGAATAAATAGCATGGCACGCGTAGCGTGCCACCATACCCGCAAGGGACTCATTTGCGCTCGCCACGCTGTCGGTATGCCGGCGGTCGGGCTCCCGGCGCTGGTATGCTGGTTGCCGGGAGCCCGGCCGCCGGCATACCATACTACACCCCATAGGAGGGTGCATGGCTACAATGACATGATAACACAGCCACGCCCCCACACATAGCCTTTCCATTGTGTCACCCCCTCTGCCCACTAGTTGAAACCATGCCCCCGCACCGTACGTTGCTGTACTGACCTGGCTGCCCCCTCCTGCAGGTTGCAGCCAGAAAGTCGGCAAGCATGCAAATGCAACAGAATAAAGAGAGCAAAAAGTGATTAATTTAAAATGGTAATTATTTTATATTGCTATTTGACTTTGCATATAGGAGGTCATTCCGAGTTGATCGTAGCCCTGGGCTACGATCATGTCCATAGACATGCGGGGGGACGGCCAGCACAGGGCTATCCCACCCAGCATGTCAGTGCCAGCCCCCCCTCCCCCGCAGAAGTGCAAAAGCACCGCGCAGAGGCGATGCTTTTACACTTTAGGAGTAGCTCCCGGCCAGCGCAGCTTTAGCGTTCTGTCCGGGAGCTACTTGTCGCTCCCTGGCTCGCAGCAGCTGTGTGTGATGTTACGCAGCCGCTGCGGCCCGCCCCCGCACGGTCCGGCCATGCCTGCGTTAGCTGGACCGTGCCCCCGTAACGGCGGCCAAATGCCGCCAAGCTGCCCCCTCCCGCCCAGCGACCGACAGGCAGAGGCGACCACAGGGAAATGACGGCCTTTGGCTGTCCGCCATACGCCGGCGCACTGCGGTGCCGGCACATGCACAATTTCGACCCCGATCGCTGCACTGTGATAAACTGCAGCGAGCGATCGGGACTGACTGACCCCCATAGGGCCTAATTCAGAGTTGATCGCAGCAGCAAATTTGTTAGCAGTTGGGTAAAACCATGTGCAGTGCAGGGGGGGGCAGTGCCGGCCCTAGGCATAGGCAAACTAGGCAAATGCCTAGGGCATTTGCTATGCCTAAGGGCACCAACAGCTTCTGCTGATTAAAATGATCTGCGGCATGCCTATATTCTGTGTGTAGCATTTCATATGCAGATACAGCCACAGTTGCACATGGTATATAGGCATGCCGCACATCATTTTAATCAGCAGAAGCTGCTTGTGTATCCTAGGCACATAGCAATGCAAATAAGATGCATTTTTATCACAAAAAAGGTGCCCAACGTTAGCAGAGCTGCCAGCTGACCAACACCAGGCTCTCCTGCTCCATGGTGCATTTAGGGAAGATTTATGAGGACACATCTGTATCCAAGCAGAGGTCACAGTGTAAACTGCTGTGTGAGTGCTGTGTGGGTTGGTTGTGCAATAGTATTCAGCATATGTGTAAGGGGCATTATACGTGTCATGTGTATAAATGCATTAGTAATGTGCAGCATATGTGTAAGGGGTACTATGTGTGTCATGTGTATAAAGGCATTAATAATGTGCGGCATATGTGTAAGGGGCACTGTGTGTGTCATTATGTGTATAAGGGCATTAATAATGTGTGGCATATGCGTAAGGGACATTACGTGTATAAGGGCACTAATAATTGCGGCATGTGTGTAAGGGATATTGGTGGTCATTCTGAGTTGTTCGCTCTGTAATTTTCTTCGCATCGCAGCGATTTTCCGCTAATTGCGCATGCGCAATGTTCGCACTGCGACTGCGCCAAGTAAATTTGCTATGCAGTTAGGAATTTTACTCACGGCATTACGAGGTTTTTTCTTCGTTCTGGTGATCGTAATGTGATTGACAGGAAGTGGGTGTTTCTGGGCGGAAACTGGACGTTTTATGGGTGTGTGTAAAAAAACGCTGCCGTTTCTGGGAAAAACGCGGGAGTGTCTGAAGAAACGGGGGAGTGTCTGGGCGAACGCTGGGTGTGTTTGTGACGTCAAACCAGGAACGAAACTGACTGAACTGATCGCAGATGCCGAGTAAGTGTGGAGCTACTCAGAAACTGCTAAGAAGTGTCTATTTGCAATTCTGCTAATCTTTCGTTCGCAATTTTACTATGCTAAGATTCACTCCCAGTAGGTGGCGGCTTAGCGTGTGCAAAGCTGCTAAAAGCAGCTTGCAAGCGAACAACTCGGAATGAGGGCCATTATGTGTGTCATTATGTGTATAAGGGAATTAATAATGTGCAGCAAATGTGTAAGGGACATTATGTGTATAAGGGCATTAATAAAGATTGGCATAATGTGTAAGGTGCATTATGTTTATAAGTACATTAAGTATGTGTGTTATATGTGTAAGGGGCATTACTGTGTGGTATTATGTGTATAAATGTATACTAATGTGTGGCATTATGTGTATAAGGTGCTCTACTGTGTGGTGTTATGTATAGAAAGGGCACTACTGTGTGGTCTAATGTGAATAAAGAGCAATATGGGCCCTCATTCCGAGTTGTTCGCTCGCAAGGCGAATGTAGCAGAGTTACACACGCTAAGCCGCCGCCTACTGGGAGTGAATCTTAGCTTCTTAAAATTGCGACCGACGTACGCGCAATATTGCGATTACAAACGAGTTAACAGTTTCAGAGTAGCTCCAGACTTACTCTGCCTGTGCGATCATTTCAGTGCTTGTCGTTCCTGGTTGACGTCACAAACACACCCAGCGTTCGCCCAGGCACTCCCACCGTTTCTCCGGCCACTCCTGCGTTTTTTCCGGAAACGGTAGCGTTTTCAGCCACACGCCCCTGAAACGCCGTGTTTCCGCCCAGTAACACCCATTTCCTGTCAATCACATTACGATCGCCGGAGCGAAGAAAAAGCCGTGAGTAAAAATACTTTCATCATAGTAAAGTTACTTGGCGCAGTCGCAGTGCGAACATTGCGCATGCGTACTAAGCGGATTTTCACTGCGATGCGATGAAAAATACCGAGCGAACAACTCGGAATGAGGGCCATGGTGTGGTGTAATGTAAATAAGGAGCAATTCAGTGTAATAATAAAGTTGCAGGACTGTGTAGCGTAATTTCAATTGGGGGTACTATTGCGTGGTCATACCCCTTGCCAGCAAAAGCACACCCCTTTTTGGGCCCACTGTTCCTATTTAAAATATAGGTACAGGTTGAGTCTCCCTTATCCAAAATGCTTGGGACCAGAGGTACTTTGGATATGGGATTTTTCCGTATTTTGGAATAATTGCATACCATAGTGAGATATCATGGTGATGGGACCTAAATCTAAGCACAGAATGCATTTATATTACATATACACCTTATACACACAGCCTGAAGGTCATTTTAGCCAATATTTTTTATAACTTTGTGCATTAAACAAAGTGTGTCTACATTCACACAATTCATTTATGTTTCATATACACCTTATAAACACAGCCTGAAGGTCATTTAATACAATATTTTTAATAACTTTGTGTATTAAACACAGTTTGTGTACATTGAGACATCAAAAAACAAAGGTTTCACTATTTCACTCTCACTCAAAAAAGTCCGTATTTCGGAATATTCCGTATTTGGGAATATATGGATATGGGATACTCAACCTGTAGTAGGAACACCAAAATATGGACTTCTAAGAGTGAGGGGTGATGGTGCTGGGAAAGGGGTGCAGGGTCTTAGGCTGAACTAGCGATGGTGCTAGGGGGCACCAGCCAAAATCTTGTCTAGGGCATCATATTGGTTAGGGCCGGCTCTCCAGGGGATGCAGATATAATATGTGCAGAGAGAGTTAGATTTGTGTGGGGTGTGTTCAAACTGAAATCTAAATTGCAGTGTAAAAATAAAGCAGCTAGTATTTACCCTGCACAGAAACAAAATAACCCACCCAAATCTAACTCTCTCTGCACATGTTATATCTGTCCCTCCTGCAGTGCACATGGTTTTGCCCAACTGCTAACAAATTTGCTGCTGCGATCAACTTGGAATTACCCCCTTAGATTCCTTGAATACAGTCAAAACCATGGGGGTAATTTCAAGTTGATCGCAGCAGGAAATTTTATAGCAGTTGGGCAAAACCATGTGCACTGCAGTGGAGGCAGATATAACATGTGCAGAGAGAGTTAGATTTGGGTGGGGTGAGTTCAATCTGCAATCTAAATTGCAGTGAAAAAATAAAGCAGCCAGTATTTACCCTGCACAGAAACAAAATAACCAACTCAAATCTAACTCTCTCTGCAAATGTTATATCTGCCCCCCCTGCAGTGCACATGGTTTTGCCCAACTGCTAAAAAAATTCCTGCTGCGATCAACTTGGAATTACCCCCCATGTACTGCTAATAAAGATGTGCACTTGAAATTTTTCGGGTTTTGGTTTTGGGTTCGGTTCCGCGGCCGTGTTATGGATTCGAACGCGTTTTGGCAAAACCTCACCGAATTTTTTTTGTCGGATTCGAGTGTGTTTTGGATTCGGGTGTTTTTTTTCAAAAAACCCTAAAAAACAGCTTAAATCATAGAATTTGGGGGTCATTTTGATCCCAAAGTATTATTAACCTCAAAAACCATAATTTCCACTCATTTTCAGTCTATTCTGAACACCTCACACCTCACAATATTATTTTTAGTCCTAAAATTTGCACCGAGGTCGCTGGATGACTAAGCTAAGCGACCCAAGTGGCCGACACAAACACCTGGCCCATCTAGGAGTGGCACTGCAGTGTCACGCAGGATGGCCCTTCCAAAAAACACTCCCCAAACAGCACATGACGCAAAGAAAAAAAGAGGCGCAATGAGGTAGCTGTGTGACTAAGCTCAACGACCCAAGTGGCCGACACAAACACCTGGCCCATCTAGGAGTGGCACTGCAGTGTCACGCAGGATGGCCCTTCCAAAACACACTCGCCAAACAGCACATGACGCAAAGAAAAAAAGAGGCGCAATGAGGTAGCTGTGTGACTAAGCTCAACGACCCAAGTGGCCGACACAAACACCTGGCCCATCTAGGAGTGGCACTGCAGTGTCACGCAGGATGGCCCTTCCAAAAAACACCCCCCAAACAGCACATGATGCAAAGAAAAAAAGAGGCGCAATGAGGTAGCTGTGTGACTAAGCTCAACGATCCAAGTGGCCGACACAAACACCTGGCCCATCTAGGAGTGGCACTGCAGTGTCACGCAGGATGGCCCTTCCAAAAAACACCCCCCAAACAGCACATGACGCAAAGAAAAAAAGAGGCGCAATGAGGTAGCTGTGTGAGTAAGCTAAGCGACCCTAGTGGCCGACACAAACACCTGGCCCATCTAGGAGTGGCACTGCAGTGTCACGCAGGATGGCCCTTCCAAAAAACACCCCCCAAACAGCACATGACGCAAAGAAAAAAAGAGGCGCAATGAGGTAGCTGTGTGAGTAAGCTAAGCGACCCTAGTGGCCGACACAAACACCTGGCCCATCTAGGAGTGGCACTGCAGTGTCACGCAGGATGGCCCTTCCAAAAAACACTCCCCAAACAGCACATGACGCAAAGAAGAAAAAAAGAGGCGCAATGAGGTAGCTGTGTGAGTAAGCTAAGCGACCCTAGTGGCCGACACAAACACCTGGCCCATCTAGGAGTGGCACTGCAGTGTCACGCAGGATGGCCCTTCCAAAAAACACCCCCCAAACAGCACATGACGCAAAGAAAAAAAGAGGCGCAATGAGGTAGCTGTGTGAGTAAGCTAAGCGACCCTAGTGGCTGACACAAACACCTGGCCCATCTAGGAGTGGCACTGCAGTGTCACGCAGGCTGGCCCTTCAAAAAACTACTCCCCAAACAGCACATGACGCAAAGAAAAAAAGAGGCGCAATGAGGTAGCTGTGTGACTAAGCTAAGCGACCCTAGTGGCCGACACAAACACCTGGCCCATCTAGGAGTGGCACTGCAGTGTCACGCAGGATGGCCCTTCAAAAAACACTCCCCAAACAGCACATGACGCAAAGAAGAAAAAAAAGAGGCGCAATGAGGTAGCTGTGTGAGTAAGCTAAGCGACCCTAGTGGCCGACACAAACACCTGGCCCATCTAGGAGTGGCACTGCAGTGTCACGCAGGATGGCCCTTCAAAAAAATACTCCCCAAACAGCACATGACACAAAGAAAAATGAAAGAAAAAAGAGGTGCAAGATGGAATTGTCCTTGGGCCCTCCCACCCACCCTTATGTTGTATAAACAGGACATGCACACTTTAACCAACCCATCATTTCAGTGACAGGGTCTGCCACACGACTGTGACTGAAATGACGGGTTGGTTTGGACCCCCACCAAAAAAGAAGCAATTAATCTCTCCTTGCACAAACTGGCTCTACAGAGGCAAGATGTCCACCTCATCATCATCCTCCGATATATCACCGTGTACATCCTCCACAGATTATCAATTCGTCCCCACTGGAATCCACCATCTCAGCTCCCTGTGTACTACTTTGTGGAGGCAATTGCTGCTGGTCAATGTCTCCACGGAGGAATTGATTATAATTCATTTTAATGAACATCATCTTCTCCACATATTCTGGATGTAACCTCGTACGCCGATTGCTGACAAGGTGAGCGGCGGCACTAAACACTCTTTCGGAGTACACACTTGTGGGAGGGCAACTTAGGTAGAATAAAGCCAGTTTGTGCAAGGGCCTCCAAATTGCCTCTTTTTCCTGCCAGTATAAGTACGGACTGTCTGACGTGCCTACTTGGATGCGGTCACTCATATAATCCTCCACCATTCTTTCAATGGGGAGAGAATCATATGCAGTGACAGTAGACGACATGTCCGTAATCGTTGTCAGGTCCTTCAGTCCGGACCAGATGTCAGCATCAGCAGTCGCTCCAGACTGCCCTGCATCACCGCCAGCGGGTGGGCTCGGAATTCTGAGCCTTTTCCTCGCACCCCCAGTTGCGGGAGAATGTGAAGGAGGAGATGTTGACAGGTCGCGTTCCGCTTGACTTGACAATTTTGTCACCAGCAGTTCTTTGAACCCCAGCAGACTTGTGTCTGCCGGAAAGAGAGATCCAAGGTAGGTTTTAAATCTAGGATCGAGCACGGTGGCCAAAATGTAGTGCTCTGATTTCAACAGATTGACCACCCGTGAATCCTTGTTAAGCGAATTAAGGGCTCCATCCACAAGTCCCACATGCCTAGCGGAATCGCTCTGTGTTAGCTCCTCCTTCAATGTCTCCAGCTTCTTCTGCAAAAGCCTGATGAGGGGAATGACCTGACTCAGGCTGGCAGTGTCTGAACTGACTTCACGTGTGGCAAGTTCAAAAGGTTGCAGAACCTTGCACAACGTTGAAATCATTCTCCACTGCGCATGAGACAGGTGCATTCCACCTCCTATATCGTGCTCAGTTGTATAGGCTTGAATGGCCTTTTGCTGCTCCTCCAACCTCTGAAGCATATAGAGGGTTGAATTCCACCTCGTTACCACTTCTTGCTTCAGATAATGGCAGGGCAGGTTCAGGCGTTTTTGGTGGTGCTCCAGTCTTCTGTACGTGGTGCCTGTACGCCGAAAGTGTCCCGCAATTCTTCTGGCCACCGACAGCATCTCTTGCACGCCCCTCTCGTTTTTTAAATAATTCTGCACCACCAAATTCAAGGTATGTGCAAAACATGGGACGTGCTGGAATTTGCCCATATTTAATGCACACACAATATTGCTGGCGTTGTCCGATGCCACAAATCCACAGGAGAGTCCAATTGGGGTAAGCCATTCTGTGATGATCTTCCTCAGTTGCCGTAAGAGGTTTTTAGCTGTGTGCGTATTCTGGAAAGCGGTGATACAAAGCGTAGCCTGCCTAGGAAAGAGTTGGCATTTGCGAGATGTTGCTACTGGTGCCGCCGCTGCTGTTCTTGCAGCGGGAGTCCATACATCTACCCAGTGGGCTGTCACAGTCATATAGTCCTGAGCCTTCCCTGCTCCACTTGTCCACATGTCCGTGGTTAAGTGGACATTGGGTACAACTGCATTTTTTAGGACACTGGTGAGTCTTTTTCTGAGGTCTGTGTACATTTTCGGTATCGCCTGCCTAGAGAAATGGAACCTAGATGGTATTTGGTACCGGGGACACAGTACCTCCAACAAGTCTCGAGTTGCCTCTGCAGTAATGATGGATACCGGAACCACGTTTCTCACCGCCCAGGATGCCAAGGCCTCAGTTATCCGCTTTACAGCAGGATGACTGCTGTGATATTTCATCTTCCTCGCAAAGGACTGTTGGACAGTCAATTGCTTGGTGGAAGTAGTAAAAGTGGTCTTACGACTTCCCCTCTGGGATGACCATCGACTCCCAGCAGCAACAACAGCAGCGCCAGCAGCAGTAGGCGTTACACGCAAGGATGCATCGGAGGAATCCCAGGCAGGAGAGGACTCGTCATAATTGCCAGTGACATGGCCTGCAGGACTATTGGCATTCCTGGGGAAGGAGGAAATTGACACTGAGGGAGTTGGTGGGGTGGTTTGCGTGAGCTTGGTTACAAGAGGAAGGGATTTACTGGTCAGTGGACTGCTTCCGCTGTCGCCCAAAGTTTTTGAACTTGTCACTGACTTATGATGAATGCGCTGCAGGTGACGTATAAGGGAGGATGTTCCGAGGTGGTTAACGTCCTTACCCCTACTTATTACAGCTTGACAAAGGCAACACACGGCTTGACAAATGTTGTCCGCATTTCTGTTGAAATACTTCCACACCGAAGAGCTGATTTTTTTGGTATTTTCACCAGGCATGTCAATGACCCTATTCCTCCCACGGACAACAGGTGTCTCCCCGGGTGCCTGACTTAAACAAACCACCTCACCATCAGAATCCTCCTGGTCAATTTCCTCCCCAGCGCCAGCAACACCCATATCCTCCTCATCCTGGTGTACTTCAACACTGACATCTTCAATCTGACTATCAGGAACTGGACTGCGGGTGCTCCTTCCAGCACTTGCAGGGGGCGTGCAAATGGTGGAAGGCGCATGCTCTTCACGTCCAGTGTTGGGAAGGTCAGGCATCGCAAACGACACAATTGGACTCTCCTTGTGGATTTGTGATTTCGAAGAACGCACAGTTCTTTGCTGTGCTTTTGCCAGCTTGAGTCTTTTCATTTTTCTAGCGAGAGGCTGAGTGCTTCCATCCTCATGTGAAGCTGAACCACTAGCCATGAACATAGGCCAGGGCCTCAGCCGTTCCTTGCCACTCCGTGTGGTAAATGGCATATTGGCAAGTTTACGCTTCTCCGACAATTTTATTTTAGATTTTTGAGTCCTTTTTTTACTGATATTTGGTGTTTTGGATTTTACATGCTCTGTACTATGACATTGGGCATCGGCCTTGGCAGACGACGTTGATGGAATTTCATCGTCTCGGCCATGACTAGTGGCAGCAGCTTCAGCACGAGGTGGAAGTGGATCTTGATCTTTCCCTATTTTTGGAACCTCAACATTTTTGTTCTCCATATTTTAATAGGCACAACTAAAAGGCACCTCAGGTAAACAATGGAGATGGATGGATACTAGTATACTTATGGATGACGAGCGACTGCCGACACAGAGGTAGCTACAGCCGTGGACTACCGTACTGTGTCTGCTGCTAATATAGACTGGATGATAATGAGATAAAATTAAAATATATATATATATATCACACTAGTACTGCAGCCGGACAGGTATATATTATGTAATGACGGACCTGCTGGACACTGTCTGTCAGCACTGCAGACTCCTAAAGTAAGCTACTAGTATCAAGAAGATAGAAAAAAAAAAACCACAGGTAGGTGGTATACAATTATGGATGGACGAGTGACTGCCGACACAGAGGTAGCTACAGCCGTGGACTACCGTACTGTGTCTGCTGCTAATATAGACTGGATGATAATGAGATAAAATTAAAATATATATATATATATCACACTAGTACTGCAGCCGGACAGGTATATATTATGTAATGACGGACCTGCTGGACACTGTCTGTCAGCACTGCAGACTCCTAAAGTAAGCTACTAGTATCAAGAAGATAGAAAAAAAAAAAAAAAACACGGGTAGGTGGTATACAATTATGGATGGACGAGCGACTGCCGACACAGAGGTAGCTACAGCCGTAGACTACCGTACTGTGTCTGCTGCTAATATAGACTGGATGATAATGAGATAAAATTAAAATATATATATATATATATATATCACACTAGTACTGCAGCCGGACAGGTATATATTATGTAATGACGGACCTGCTGGACACTGTCTGTCAGCACTGCCGACTCCTAAAGTAAGCTACTAGTATCAAGAAGATAGAAAAAAAAACCCACAGGTAGGTGGTATACAATTATGGATGGACGAGCGACTGCCGACACAGAGGTAGCTACAGCCGTGGACTACCGTACTGTGTCTGCTGCTAATATAGACTGGATGATAATGAGATAAAATTAAAATATATATATATATATATATATATATATATATCACACTAGTACTGCAGCCGGACAGGTATATATTATGTAATGACGGACCTGCTGGACACTGTCTGTCAGCAATGCAGACTCCTAAAGTAAGCTACTAGTATCAAGAAGATAGAAAAAAAAAAAACCACGGGTAGGTGGTATACAATTATGGATGGACGAGCGACTGCCGACACAGAGGTAGCTACAGCCGTGGACTACCGTACTGTGTCTGCTGCTAATATAGACTGGATGATAATGAGATAAAATTAAAATATATATATATATCACACTAGTACTGCAGCCGGACAGGTATATATTATGTAATGACGGACCTGCTGGACACTGTCTGCAGAATGCGTTTATAAAAACACCACACGACGAGTGTTTAACTTTTTCAGGCAGACAATCACAATATACTGGTGGTCAGCAGACAATCACAATATACTGGTGGTCAGTGGTCACTGGTCAGTCACACTGGCAGTGGCACTCTGGCAGCAAAAGTGTGCACTGTACTTAAAATATGTACTCCTGCTATAACTGCTCCCAAGTCTCCCCCACAATTAAGCTGTGTGAGCAGTGAGCACTCAGCACAGTCAGATAATGATATACAGTATTACATATGATGCAGCACACTGGGCTGAGCACAGATATGGTATGTGACTGTGTCACACTGTGTATCGTTTTTTTTCAGGCAGAGAACGGATTAATTAAACTGGTGGTGGTCACTGGTCACACTATCAGCAAGTAGTACTCCGTCCTAAGCAGACAATCACAATATACTGGTGGTCAGTGTGGTCACTGGTCAGTCACACTGGCAGTGTGGCACTCTGGCAGCAAAAGTGTGCACTGTACTTAAAATATATTATTTATGTACTCCTGCTCTAACTGCTCCCCAGTCTCCCCCACAATTAAGCTGTGTGAGCAGTGAGCACTCAGCACAGTCAGATATACAGTATTACATATGATGATGCAGCACACTGAGGCTGAGCACAGATATGGTATGTGACTGTGTCACACTGTGTATCGTTTTTTTTCAGGCAGAGAACGGATTAATTAAAACTGGTGGTCAATGGTCACTGGTCACACTATCAGCAAGTAGTAGTACTCCAGTCCTAATATGCTCCCCAAAATTAGTAAATAGTGTCTCTAACTCTCTACTCTCTTCTCTATAAACGGAGAGGACGCCAGCCACGTCCTCTCCCTATCAATCTCAATGCACGTGTGAAAATGGCGGCGACGCGCGGCTCCTTATATAGAATCCGAGTCTCGCGATAGAATCCGAGCCTCGCGAGAATCCGACAGCGGGATGATGACGTTCGGGCGCGCTCGGGTTAACCGAGCAAGGCGGGAAGATCCGAGTCTGCCTTGGACCCGTGTAAAAAGGCTGAAGTTCGGGGGGGTTCGGATTCCGAGGAACCGAACCCGCTCATCACTAACTGCTAATGCAATGGTTTATATAGAACACTGTAGAAAAGCACATAGAATGTAACCTCTTAACAAAAGAGGCGTTACTGCTACTTTGTACAGATCTAGCTTAAAACACCAGAATATACTGTAGACACTGCTGGATATACTGTACTGTACAGTGCTTTTCCCACTTGTTCTCTAACTGCAGTTGGGTTCAGTATGGAATCCTGACGGCAAGTGCAGCATGTCCCCTTGTGGGCTCGCTGCACTTGCCACGCTTTGGGCCTCGTGGTGACTTTCAGCCGCCACAAGGATATATCCCTTGGGCCACCCCCGGTGTGGGAGAGCCGGGTCACAGTCTGTATTTTGACCGGCAGTATTCCCTTTGATCTGGAAACTAACTGCAGTCATGTGGATAGTGATGATTATATGCCACTAAAGGTGCTGGCAATCTTTCCAAAATTGTGTTTATTTAAAGTCAGAAAAGCAGGACCAATGTTTGGTTCAACATAGAAAAATTTAAAGTTATGGGACTTTGGGACTAAAAATAAACATGCTAAATTAATTGGGGAAAATGTAGGGGAAACGGTAGCAGAGAAAGATTTGGGGGTTCTCATTGATAATAGACTTAGCAACAGTACCCAATGTCAAAGTGCTGCAATGAAAGCAAATAAGGTGTTAGCATGCATAAAGCGAGGTATTGAAAGAAGGGATGAGAGTGTAATCCTGCCACTGCCTAAATCACTGGTACGGCCACACCTTGAATATTGTGTACAGTTTTGGGCACCACATAGGGTTCAGAGGAGAGCCACAAAATTGATTAGGGGGTTAGAGGCACTGGATTATGAGGAAAGGCTTACTAGGTTAGATATGTTTACACTAGAAAAGAGGCGTATAAGGCTGTGTACACACGGCACGATGCACCATACAGCTTGACATTGAATATTCGACAGGTCTGGAGGCTGGCCCCACCGATACAGTCAATGTTAGGCAGCCTGCACAGTCTATTTTTTCTTGCGATGCCGATCCTGCGGGACTGCGCATCGCAAGCTGTGTACACACGGTGCGATATGCACTAACTTTCCTTACGATTTTGACTTGTTTACTGAAAAACTCATTACACAGGACACGTGGACATCCTCTGAGGTTAGAGGAGAGAAAATGTCATATCCAACGAAGGAAAGTGTTCTTCACAGTAAGGGCAGTAAGGATTTGGAACTCTCTGTCAGAGAAGGTAGTAATGGTGGACTCAGGCAATAAATTAAAAAATGGATTAGATACATTTCTAACTGAAAAAGATATCCAAGGGTATAGCATTTAAAATTAATGTATTTTAGATACAGCAAGAATTATACTTGTTAGTTAGACTTAAAAAAATAACTTCATCTGGGTCATTATAGTTAAACTATAGTTACATACAGAATAGTGTAAGAATTATAATACAGGTTGAAGTCGATGGACAATTTGTCTTTTTTCAAACTCATTAACTATGTTACTATAGCAGCTTTTGTCAAAAAGGCTGTATTTTACAGTTGCTGTTCAGTACTTTGTGCATTCCATCATCCCTAGGATTAGTAGCTTCTCTGCAGTAGTGCATGCAGGGGGGTTTCTGAGTACCCAGAAAAAAACCCTGACAGAGGAGATAGAGCGGGCACGATATTACTAAGTCCCTTGTAACAAATTAGTAAGGGGTAAGGGGGCGGAGCCAATATGATACGATTCCATTGCAATTGCGTAATTTTGGCCACCCCCTCCCGAAAGGCCAGCAAATCACAGCATTTTGCTGCAAGGGGATTGGGATGGGGTTTAGTAATATTGTGCTTGCTCTCTCATCTCCATCTACAACACACAGCTGCTTTTGGTAAGAGATATGTGTGCGTGTGTGTGTGCAATGTACGTGTGACTGTGACATACATGTGTGCGTGTGCATGTTTGTATGTGTCTGTGCAGTATATGTTTATATGTGTGTGTACAGTATATGTATGTGTGCGTAATGTTTTCTTGTCACATGTACTTAGAGCAGCAGCAGGGGAGCATTATGGGGAAGGAGGTGAGTACTGAGCACAGTGAGTCTGTGGGTGGGGAACAGGGGTACACACAGTGTAGAATGTGGAGGGGGAACAGGGGAAAATGAATTAATTAAACACCCACTGCCTCTCTCGAGTCACCCTCTTACACCCCCATAACCCTCTGCCATCCTCTGTCACCCACTGCCTACCTCTGTAAACCTGTGCCTCCCCTTGTCACCCAGTGCCATCCTGTCACCCTGTGCCATAACCCTGTTGCCCACTGTCATCATTATGACCTGCTGCCCCCCCCCCCCCGCTACCCACTGCCTCCTTGGTACACTATGCCTCCTTCCTAGTCATCCACTGCCTCTACCTCCTCACTCTCTGCCTCCCTCTGCCATCCACCCAGTCACCTACTGCCTCTCCCTAGTCACCCACTACCTCTCTCTAGTCACCATCTGCCATCTACTGCCTTCCTCTGATATCTCCCTGTCCCCATTGTGATCCCTTTTCACCATCTGCCTCCCCCTGCCACCCACTGCCTCCTCATTACCCTCTGCCTCCCTCTGCCTCTACCTAGTCACCCTCTGCCTCCCTCTGCCATCAACCCAGTCACCACCTGCCCCTCTCTAGCCACTGACTGCCTCTCTCTAATCGCCATCTGCCATCCCCCTGTCACCCACTGCCACCCTCCCCCTGCCAATCTGTGCCTCCCTCTGCCTATCTCTAGTCACCCTCTGTCTCACTCAGTCACCCCCCTGTCACCCTCTACCTCTCACTGCTCACTGTCTCCCTCACCCTAGTCACTCTCTGTACTTCCCTGCCAGTTACTGCCTCAACCTCTCTACCACTGCCACCCTCTGCCTCTCCATGATACCTACTGCCTTTCTCTGTCTCCCACTGCTGCTCCCTGCCACCCTTTGCCTCCCCTTCAACCTCTGTCTCACTCTGCCACACCCATCACCCTTAGCTACTCCTATCACCCTTTGCCTCTCACTAATCACCATCTGCTTCTCCCTAGTCACCTTCTGCATTTGCCTGCCAGCCACTGCCTCAACCTCCCTCCCACTGCAACCCTCTGCCTCTCTCTGCCACCCATTGCCTCTCGCTGTCATCCACTGCCATCCTAGTCTGCCACTGCCTCTCCCTGCCACCCTTTGCCTCATCACCCTCTGCCACCCACTGCCTCTCCCCGTCAACCACTGCCTCCTACCCAAAAGCTTTCACAGCAGGTATAAACATAACATTTGCATGAATATATAAAAAAAAACATGCAGGACAGGTACCGAAAAGGAGCTCATACCTGCGATTGTGTAAGAAATGAAGTGATCACATTAGCAGTCACTTTTGTTTTGTGCCTCCACAATGCTACTGTGCATGTGTGGTAGGGCAGACTAATGTGTGCCCGCCATTCTGCAGTAAGTTGCTGGGGTCCTGTAATAAATGTTATCGTCTGATGGGGTCTCAGGGCAAAATAGTTCCAGAACCACTGCCATAAACAATACATTTGTTGATTGCTACTGCGCACCTAAGAAAAAATTTAATGGGGTCCAAGTTGCCGGAGGCGTGGTATTTCATCTGAGAATGGCCATACAGTATTTTTAACCACTTAACTGATGATTTTTCCCTTCAAAACTGTTAATAACATTGTTTTTTCAAATTTATTTTATTTAATAAAGTTTAAAAAGAATGTTTTTAAATATTTAAACTAGAGATGAGCGGGTTCGGTTCGTCGAGATCCGAACCCCCCGAACTTCACCTATTTTACACGGGTCCGAGGCAGCCTCGGATCTTCCCGCCTTGCTCGGTTAACCCGAACGCGGCCGAACGTCATCATCCCGCGGTTGGATTCTCGCGAGATTCGTATTCTATATAAAGAGCCGTGCGTCGCCGCCATTTTCACTTGTGCAGTGGAGATTGAACGGAGAGGACGTGGCTATGTTCTCTGCCTGAAAAGCTCCATATCTGTGCTCAGTGTGCTGCAAATATCTGTGCTCAGTGTTCTGCAAATATCTGTGCTCAGTGTGCTGCAAATATCTACGTTCTCTGGTGGTCATTCCGAGTTGATCGCTCGTTATTTTTTTTCCGCAACGGAGCGATTAGTCGCTAATGCGCATGCGCAATGTCCGCAGTGCGACTGCGCCAAGTAAATTTGCTATTAAGTTAGGTATTTTACTAACGGCATTACAAGGTTTTTTCTTCGTTCTGGTGATCGTAGTGTGATTGACAGGAAGTGGGTGTTTCTGGGCGGAAACTGGCCGTTTTATGGGTGTGTGCGAAAAAACGCTGCCGTTTATGGGAAAAACGCGGGAGTGGCTGGAGAAACGGGGGAGTGTCTGGGCGAACGCTGGGTGTGTTTGTGACGTCAAACCAGGAACGAAACTAACTGAACCGATCGCAGTTGCCGAGTAAGTCTCGAGCTACTCAGAAACTGCTAAGAACTGTCTATTCGCAAATCTGCTAATCTTTCGTTCGCAAATCTACTATGCTAAGATTCACTCCCAGTAGGCGGCGGCTTAGCGTGTGCAAAGCTGCTAAAAGCAGCTTGCGAGCGATCAACTCGGAATGACCACCTCTGCCTGAAAAGATCCATATCTGTGCTCAGTGTGCTGCAAATATCTGTGCTCAGTGTGCTGCATTTTGGTGACCAACAGTATATAGTTGTACAGTACAGTAGGCCATTGCTGTATCTTGCAGCTCGGTGTCACTGCAAGTATCCATTCCATATCTGTGCTGCATTTTTGTGAGCAGTATATATAGTAGTACAGTGCAGCATTTTGGTGACCAACAGTATATAGTTGTACAGTACAGTAGGCCATTGCTGTATCTTGCAGCTCCTTGTCACTGTAAGTATCCATTCCATATCTGTGCTGCATTTTTGTGAGCAGTAAATATAATAGTACAGTGCAGCATTTTGGTGACCAACAGTATATAGTTGTATAGTACAGTATGCCATTGCTGTATCTTGCAGCTCTGTGTCACTGCAAGTGTCCATTCCATATCTGTGCTGCATTTTTGTGAGCAGTATATATAGCAGTACAGTGCAGCATTTTGGTGACCAACAGTATATAGGGGGTCATTCCGAGTTGTTAGCTCGTTGACGATTTTCGCAACGGAGCGATTAAGGCAAAAATGCGCATGCGCATGGTTCGCAGTGCGCATGCGGTAAGTATTTTAGCACAAAACTTAGTAGATTTAGGGGGTAATTCTGAGTTGATCGCAGCAGGATTTTTGTTAGCAGTTGGGCAAAACCATGTGCACTGCAGGGGAGGCAGATATAACATGTGCAGAGAGAGATAGATTTGGGTGTGGTGAGTTCAAGCTGCAATCTAAATTGCAGTGTAAAAATAAAGCAGGCAGTATTTACCCTGCACAGAAACAAAATAACCAACCCAAATCTAACTCTCTCTGCAAATGTTATATCTGTCCCTCCTGCAGTGCACATGGTTTTGCCCAACTGCTAAAAAATTTCCTGCTGCGATCAACTTTGAATTACCCCCTTACTCACGGCCTAACGAAGATTTTTCATCGTTGAAGTGATCGGAGTGTGATTGACAGGAAGTGGGTGTTTCTGGGCGGAAACTGACCGTTTTCTGGGAGTGTGCGGAAAAACGCAGGCGTGCCAGGAAAAAACGCGGGAGTGTCTGGAAAAACGGGGGAGTGACTGGCCGAACGCAGGGCGTGTTTGTGACGTCAAACCAGGAACGAAACGGCCTGAGCTGATCGCAATCTGTGAGTAGGTCTGGAGCTACTCAGAAACTGCTAAGAATTTTCTATTCGCAATTCTCCGAATCTTTCGTTCGCTATTCTGCTAAGCTAAGATACACTCCCAGAGGGCGGCGGCATAGCGTGTGCAATGCTGCTAAAATCTGCTAGCAAGCGAACAACTCGGAATGATCCCCATAGTTGTACAGTACAGTAGGCCATTGCTGTATCTTGCAGCTCCGTGTCACTGCAAGTATCCATTCCATATCTGTGCTGCATTTTTGTGAGCAGTATATATAGTAGTACAGTGCAGCATTTTGGTGACCAACAGTATATAGTTGTACAGTACAGTATGCCATTGCTGTATCTTGCAGCTCCGTGTCACTGCAAAGTATCCATTCCATATCTGTGCTGCATTTTTGTGAACAGTATATATAGTAGTACAGTGCAGCATTTTGGTGACCAACTGTATATAGTTGTACAGTACAGTAGGCCATTGCTGTATCTTGCAGTTCTGTGTCACTGCAAGTATCCATTCCATATCTGTGCTGCATTTTTTGTGAGCAGTATATATAGTAGTACAGTGCAGCATTTTGGTGACTAACAGTATATAGTTGTACAGTACAGTAGGCCATTGCTGTATCTTGCAGTTCTGTGTCACTGCAAGTATCCATTCCATATCTGTGCTGAATTTTTGTGAGCAGTATATATAGTAGCACATTGCAGCATTTCGGTGACCAACAGTATATAGTTGTACAGTACAGTAGGCCATTGCTGTATCTTGCAGCTCTGTGTCACTGCAAGCAGTGGCGTAACTAGAATTTTTCTCCCCCAAGCCAAAAAAGTGTCCGGCACCCCCCCCCCCCCCTTCCCCCATAATTGGCACTAGTAAAGGGATGAAACCGCGCACGACACAAAAAGGGGCGTGGCTTTGTTGAAATGGGCATGGCTTTGCATAAAGGGGCGTGGCATTGCAGGAAAAGACTACCTTATACCCCAGTTTTGCAACCTGCACACCCAGACGTTGGCCACCACAGGAAAGAAAAATAATCCTGATTCATGCCCCTTACATTATTTGTCATTTTTCCTCCTTATAGTAATGCCCAGTATACATTATGCCACATACTGCAATGGTCCTTAGACATTATGCCACACACAATGATGCACGTGACACAATATGCACACACCATAATGCCCCCGACACATTATGCCCCACACCGTAATGCCTGTGACACATTATGACAGGAATCGCAATGCCCGTTATACATTATGCTACACACTGCAATGCCCCTGATACATTATTGCACATACAATGCCTGTGACACATTATGACACACACCGCAATGACCCTGAGACATTATACCACATACCACAATGCCCGTGCTATAGTATACCACACACTGTAATGCCTGACACATTATTACACACACCGCAATGTCCGTGATACATTATGCCACACACTGCAATGACCCTGAGACATTATACCACATACCACAATGCCCGTGATATAGTATACCACACACCGTAATGCCTGTGACACATACCGCAATGCCCGTTATACCCTATGCCACACACCGCAATGCCCGTTATACATTATGCCACACTGCAATGCCCCTGAGACATTATACCACATACCACAATGCCCGTGATATAGTATGCCACACACCGTAATGCCTGTGACACATTATGACACACACCGCAATGTCCATGATACATTATGCCACACACCGCAATGCCCATTACACATTAAGTACTACAGTAAGGCTTCTAATAACTTTTAAATTACCTGCTCATTGCCAGGGGTTTCATGCTCTTGGTTCCATGCACGGTGCCAGGGGTTTTCATGCTCAGGGTGTCATGCTCGTTACCAGGGGTTTCATGCACTGGGTGTCATGCTCGTTGTCAGGGGTTTCATGCTCTTGGTTCCATGCACGGTGCCAGGGGTTTTCATGCTCAGGGTGTCATGCTCATTGCCAGGGGTTTCATGCACTGGGTGTCATGCTCGTTGCCAGGGGTTTCATGCACTTGGTTCCATGCACGGTGCTACAGGTTTTCATGCTCAGGGTGTCATGCTCGTTGCCAGGGGTTTTCATGCACTGGGTGTCATGCTCGTTGCCAGGGGTTTCATGCTCTTGGTTCCATGCATGGTGCCAGGGGTTTTCATGCTCAGGGTGTCATGCTCGTTGCCAGGGGTTTCATGCACTGGGTGTCATGCTCGTTGCCAAGGGTTTCATTCACTGGGTGTCATGCTTGTTGCTAGGGGGTAATGCTTGTTGCTAGGGCTGTGTTCCCAGTGCCACATATGCCCCCAGTGCCAGATATTCCCCCACAGTGCCAGGTACACACATGCCCCCAAGTGCCAGGTACACATACTGTATACCCCCCAGTGTCACATATGCCCCCTCAAGTGCCAAATATGCTCCCCCTTCCCCAGTGCCAGGTACAGCCCCCCCCTCCCGCTCCCCCGCTGTTTTGTTAAGTAGGGACACACATCTCCATCACAGCAGCGGTTAGGAAAGAAGGGAGACATCATAAAAATTTTTTGCGTGGGGTCCCCCCTCCTAAGCGTAACCAGCCTTGGGCTCTTTGAACCGGTCCTGGTTGTAAAAATACAGGGGAAAAAACTGACTGGGGTTCCCCCATATTTAAACAACCAGCACCGGGCTCTGCGCCTGGTCCTGGTGCCAAAAATACGGGGGACAAAAAAACGTAGGGGTCCCCCGTATTTTTACCACCAGCACGGGGCTCCACTAGTCAGAGAGATAATGCCACAGATGGGGGACACTTTTATATTGGTCCCTGCGGCCCTGGCATTAAATCCCCAACTAGTCACCCCTGGCCGGGGTACCCTGGAGGAGTGGGCACCCCTTAAATCAAGGGGTCCCCCCCTCCAGCCACCCGAGGACCAGGGGTGAATTCCGAGGCTGTCCCCCCAATCAGTGGGCGGTGGAAGGTAGGCTGATAGCCTTTTGTGTAAAAAAATGAATATTGTTTTTTGTAGCAGAACTACAAGTCCCAGCAAGCCTCCCCCGCAAGCTGGTACTTGGAGAACCACAAGTACCAGCATGCGGGGGAAAATGGGCCTGCTGGTACCTGTAGTTCTACTACAAAAAATTACCCAAATAAAAACACAACACAGACACCGTGACAGTACAAGTTTAATGTACATACATGCACACTTACATACACACATACTTACCTATGTTGACACGAAGCACTCGGTCCCCTTGTCCAGTAGAATCCAGGAGTACCTGTAAATAAAATTATACTTACAAAGAATCTGGTGTAGAAACAAAGAATCTGGTGTAGATCGGTGTACTTCTTAAAAGTTATAATCCACATACTTGGCAAAAAAACAAACCGCTCACCCGAACCACGAACTGAAAGGGGATCCATGTTTACACTAAGGCCCTCATTCCGAGTTGTTCGCTCGCTAGCTGCTTTTAGCAGCATTGCACACACGAAGCCGCCGCCCTCTGGGAGTGCATCATAGCATAACAGAATTGCGAACGAAAGATTAGCAGAATTGCGAATAGAAATTTCTTAGCAGTTTCTGAGTAGCTCGCGACTTACTCCTACACTGCGATCAGTTCAGACAGTTTCGTTCCTGGTTTGACGTCACAAACACACCCAGCATTCGCCCAGACACTCCCCCGTTTCTTCAGACCCTCCCGCGTTTTTCCCAGAAACGCCAGCGTTTTTCCGCACACTCCCATAAAACGGCCAGTTTCCGCCCAGAAACACCCACTTCCTGTCAATCACACTACGATCACTAGAACGATGAAAAAACTTCGTTAGGCCGTGAGTAAAATACCAAACTTTTGTGCAAATTTACTTGGCGCAGGCGCACTGCGAACATTGCGCATGCGCAGTTTGCGACTAATCGCTCCGTTGCGAAAAAAACTAACGAGCGAACAACTCGGAATGAAGGCCTAAGTTTGGTCAGGTGTGGGTGTCTAATCTATGGGCGAAAAGTGTTGGATTCCTTAAGAAAGATGGCCCACAGAGTTCTTGGACACCACAGAACATATCCGCACCTTCTTAGACGGTTTATACGTGATCAACTTTTATCATTAAGATTGAGCAGCGTCTACAATATTACATATAACATCTGTATCGCGCGGCTATTAACACTGTGGAATGCAGGTCCGGGGAGGTGCAGTGAAGTATGGGACAGGAAGTGGTCACTGGAAGGCATATACATCACTTCCAATATGAGAATCTGGAAGTATGGAGCCGCAAATGAATCAATTATTAGTTTAATTTAGATGTATTAGGAGGGGTATATAAGAACTAGTGATGAGCGAGTTCGGTTCCTCGGGATCCGAACCCACCCGAACTTCACCCCTTTTTTGCACGGTTTCAAGCAACTGGGATCCTCCCGCCTTGCTCGGTTAACCCGAGTGCGCCCGAACGTCATCATCCCGTGGTCGGATTCTCGCGAGATTCGTATTCTATATAAGGAGCCGCGCGTCGCCGCCATTTTTCACTCGTGCATTGGAGATGATCGTGAGAGGACATGGCTGGTGTCCTCTCAGTTTCTATGTTCAGTGTGCTGCAAATATCTGTGCTCAGTGTGCTGCAAATATCTGTGCTCAGTGTGCTGCAAATATCTGTGCTCAGTGTGCTGCAAGTGTAAATATCTACGTTCTCTGCCTGAAAAACGCTCCATATCTGTGCTCAGTGTCCTGCAAATATCTGTGCTCAGTGTGCTAATTGCTTTATTGTGGGGACTGGGGACCAGCAGTATTATATAGTAGGAGGACAGTGCAGAGTTTTGCTGACCAGTGACCATTGATATTATACGTTCTCTGCCTGAAAAACGCTCCATATCTGTGCTGCATTGTAGTATATAGTAGGAGGACAGTGCAGAATTTTGCTGACCACCAGTATATATATAGCAGTACGGTACAGTAGTCCACTGCTCTACCTCTGTGTCATCAAGTATACTATCCCATCCATACCTGTGGTGCGTTTAAGTTTTGCACAGTATATATATAGTAGGAGGACAGTGCATAATTTTGCTGACCACCAGTATATAATATATAGCAGTACGGTACAGAAGGCCACTGCTCTACCTACCTCTGTGTCGTCAAGTATATTATCCCATCCATACCTGTGGTGCATTTAAGTTTTGCACAGTATATATATAGTAGGAGGACAGTGCATAATTTTGCTGACCACCAGTATATAATATATAGCAGTACGGTACAGTAGGCCACTGCTCTACCTACCTATGTGTCGTCAAGTATACTATCCCATCCATACCTGTGGTGCATTTAAGGTTTGCACAGTATATATATAGTAGGAGGACAGTGCATAATTTTGCTGACCACCAGTATATAATATATAGCAGTACGGTACAGTAGGCCACTGCTCTACTTACGCCTGTGTCGTCAAGTATACTATCCCATCCATACCTGTGGTGCATTTCAATTGTGCGCAGTATATATAGTAGTAGGCCATTGCTATTGATACTGGCATATAATTCCACACATAAAAAAATGGAGAACAAAAATGTGGAGGGTAAAATAGGGAATGATCAAGATCCACTTCCACCTCGTGCTGAAGCTGCTGCCACTAGTCATGGCCGAGACGATGAAATGCCATAAGCGTCGTCTGCCAAGGCCGATGCCCAATGTCATAGTAGAGAGCATGTAAAATCCAAAAAAATAAAGCTCAATTAAATGACCCAAAAATCTAAATCAAAATCGTCTGAGGAGAAGCGTAAACTTGCCAATGTGCCATTTACGACACGGAGTGGCAAGCAACGGCTGAGGGCCTGGCCTATGTTCATGGCTAGTGGTTCAGCTTCACATGAGGATGGAAGCACTCATCCTCCAGCTAGAAAACTTAAAAGAGTTAAGATGGCAAAAGCACAGTAAAGAACTGTGCGTTCTTCTAAATCACAAATCCCCAAGGAGAGACAATTGTGTCGATTGCGATGCCTGACCTTCCCAACACTGGACGGGAAGAGGTGGCGCCTTCCACCAATTGCACGCCCCCTGCAAGTGCTGGAAGGAGCACCCGCAGTCCAGTTCCTGATAGTCAAATTGAAGATGTCACTGTTGAAGTACACCAGGATGAGGATATGGGTGTTGCTGGGGAGGAAATTGACAAAGAGGATTCTGATGGTGAGGTGGTTTGTTTAAGTCAGGCACCCGGAGAGACACCTGTTGTCCGTGGGGCGAATATGGCCATTGACATGCCTGGTCAAAATACAAAAAAATCACCTCTTCGGTGTGGAATTATTTCAACAGAAATGCAGACAACTGGTGTCAAGCCGTGTGTTGCCTTTGTCAAGCTGTAATAAGTAGGGGTCAGGACGTTAACCACCTAGGAACATCCTCCCTTATACGTCACCTGGAACGCATTCATCAGAAGTCAGTGACAAGTTAAAAAACGTTGGGTGACAGCAGAAGCAGTCAACTGACCACTAAATCCCTTCCTCTTGTAACCAAGCTCCTGCAAACCACACCACCAACTCCCTCAGTGTCAATTTCCTCCTTACACAGGAAAGCCAATAGTCCTGCAGGCCATGTCACTGTCAAGTCTGACGAGTCCTCTCCTGCCTGTGATTCCTCCGATGCATCCTTGAGTGTAACGCCTACTGCTGCTGGTGCTCCTGTGGTTGCTGCTGGGAGTTGATCGTCATCCCAGAGGGGAAGTCGGAAGACCACTTGTACTACTTCCAGTAAGCAATTGACTGTCCAACAGTCCTTTGCGAGGAAGATGAAATATCACAGCAGTCATCCTGCTGCAAAGCGGATAACTCAGGCCTTGGCAGCCAGGGTGTTGAGAAATGTGTTTCCGGTATCCACCGTTAATTCACAGGGAACTAGAGAATTGATTGAGGTACTATGTTCCCGGTACCAAATACCATCTAGGTTCCATTTCTCTAGGCAGGCGATACCGAAAATGTATACAGACGTCAGAAAAAGAGTCACCAGTGTCCTAAAAAATGCAATTGTACCCAATGTCCACTTAACCACGGACATGTGGACAAGTGGAGCAGGGCAGACTCAGGACTATATGACTGTGACAGCCCACTGGGTAGATGTATTGCCTCCCGCAGCAAGAACAGCAGCGGCGGCACCAGTAGCAGCATCTCGCAAACGCCAACTCGTTCCTAGGCAGGCTACGCTTTGTATCACCGCTTTCCAGAAGAGGCACACAGCTGACAACCTCTTACGGAAACTGAGGAACATCATCGCAGAATGGCTTACCCCAATTGGACTCTCCTGGGGATTTGTGACATCGGACAACGCCACCAATATTGTGCGTGCATTACATCTGGGCAAATTCCAGCACGTCCCATGTTTTGCACATACATTGAATTTGGTGGTGCAGAATTATTTAAAAAACGACAGGGGTGTGCAAGAGATGCTGTTGGTGGCCCGAAGAATTGCGGGCCACTTTCGGCATTCAGCCACCGCGTGCCGAAGACTGGAGCACCAGCAAACACTCCTGAACCTGCCCTGCCATCATCTGAAGCAAGAGGTGGTAACGAGGTGGAATTTAACCCTCTATGTGCTTCAGAGGATGGAGGAGCACCAAAAGGCCATTCAAGACTATACAGCTGCCTACGATATAGGCAAAGGAGGGGGAATGCACCTGACTCAAGCGCAGTGGAGAATGATTTCAACGTTGTGCAAGGTTCTGCAACCCTTTGAACTTGCCACACGTGAAGTCAGTTCAGTCATTGCCAGCCTGAGTCAGGTCATTCCCCTCATCAGGCTTTTGCAGAAGAAGCTGGAGACATTGAAGGAGGAGCTAAAACAGAGCGATTCCGCTAGGCATGTGGGACTTGTGGATGGAGCCCTTAATTCGCTTAACCAGGATTCGCGGGTGGTCAATCTGTTGAAATCAGAGCACTACATTTTGGCCACCGTGCTCGATCCTAGATTTAAAACCTATGTTGTATCTCTCTTTCCGGCAGACACAAGTCTGCAGAGGTTCAAAGACCTGCTGGTGAGAAAATTGTCAAGTCAAGCGGAACGTGACCTGTCAACAGCTCCTCCTTCACATTCTCCCGCAAGTGGGGCTGCAAGGAAAAGGCTAAGAATTCCGATCCCACCCGCTGGCGGTGATGCAGGGCAGTCTGGAGCGAGTGCTGACATCTGGTCCGTACTGAAGGACCTGCCAACAATTACTGACATGTCGTCTACTGTCACTGCATATGATTCTGTCACCATTGAAAGAATGGTGGAGGATTATATGAGTGACCGCAGTCCGTACGTATACTGGCAGGAAAAAGAGGCAATTTGGAGGCCCTTGCACAAACTGGCTTTATTTTACCTAAGTTGCCCCCCCTCCAGTGTGTACTCCGAAAGAGTGTTTAGTGCAGCCGCTCACCTTGTCAGCAATCGGCGTACGAGGTTACTTCCAGAAAATGTGGAGAAGATGATGTTCATCAAAATGAATTATAATCAATTTCTCCGTGGAGACATTCACCAGCAACTGCCTCCAGAAAGTACACAGGGACCTGAGATGGTGGATTCCAGTGGGGACGAATTTATAATCTGTGAGGAGGGGGATGTACACAGTGAAAGGGGTGAGGAATCGGACGATGAGGAGGAGGTGGACATCTTGCCTCTGTAGAGCCAGTTTGTGCAAGGAGAGATTGATTGCTTCTTTTTTGGTGGGGGCCCAAACCAACCAGTCATTTCAGTCACAGTTGTGTGGCAGACCCTGTCGCTGAAATGATGGGTTTGTTAAAGTGTGCATGTCCTGTTTATACAACATAAGGGTGGGTAGGAGGGCCCAAGGACAATTCCATCTTGCACCTCTTTTTTCTTTCATTTTTATTTGCATCATGTGCTGTTTGGGGACTATTGTTTTGAAGTGCCATCCTGTCTGACACTGCAGTGCTACTCTAGATGGGCCAGGTGTTTGTGTCAGCCACTTGGGTCACTTAGCTTAGTCACACAGCTACCTCATTGCGCCTCTTTTTTTCTTTGCATCATGTGCTGTTTGGGGACTATTTTTTTGAAGTGCCATCCTGTCTGACACTGCAGTGCCACTCCTAGATGGGCCAGGTGTTTGTGTCGGCCACTTGGGTCGCTTTGCTTAGCCATCCAGCAACCTTGGTGCACCTCTTTTTTTCTTTGCATCATGTGCTGTTTGGGGACTTTTTTTTAAATCTGCCATCCTGTCTGACACTGCAGTGCCACTCCTAGATGGGCCAGGTGTTTGTGTCGGTCACTTGTGTCGCTTAGCTTAGCCATCCAGCGACCTTGGTGCACCTCTTTTTTTCTTTGCATCATGTGCTGTTTGGGGACTATTTTTTAAATCTGCCATCCTGTCTGACACTGCAGTGCCACTCCTAGATGGGCCAGGTGTTTGTGTCGGCCACTTGGGTCGCTTAGCTTAGTCACACAGCTACCTCATTGAGCCTCTTTTTTTCTTTGCATCATGTGCTGTTTGGGGACTATTTTTTTGAAGTGCCATCCTGTCTGACACTGCAGTGCCACTCCTAGATGGGCCAGGTGTTTGTGTCGGCCACTTGGGTCGCTTAGCTTAGTCATCCAGCGACCTTGGTGCAAATTTTAGGACTAAAAATAATATTGTGAGGTATGAGGTGTTCAGAATAGACTGGAAATGAGTGGAAATTATGGTTATTGAGGTTAATAATACTATGGGATCAAAATGACCCCCAAATTCTATGATTTAAGCTGTTTGAGGGTTTTTTGTTAAAAAACACCCGAATCCAACAAAAAAATTTCAGGGAGGTTTTGCCAAAACACGTCTGAATCCAAAACACGGCCGCGGAACCGATTCCAAAACCCGAAAACTTTCCGGTGCACATCACTAATAAGAACAGTTCCCTTCCTACTCTTCAAAAAGGTCAATAAAGAACCGAAACGCATTGTGTGCATGGTGGAGCTGTATACGGTAGGACTCTGGTGACTATATGCTGAAAAACCTTTTGTGGTGTTGTCGGGCTATTCAGCCTTGGATTGCACCTGCTAACTTTACAGCTAGCCCACCGCAAATTTGGAATATGGTGAGAGACTTCCTCCCTTTGTTTTGTAGCACTGGTCACTTTCATGGATACTTATGCATTCATCATGCATGTATCCATGTAATCACTATGTGTCAGGAATCGGCGTTCAGTGGCATCTCACTTATCGGCATGCTGGTGTGTAGGACTCCGGAGGTCACGTCCCCAGTCTGCGTGAATGCTCTGTCCACGGGCGTGGTACCCAGTGTCATTGTGTACCCCTGAAGTCCATCTAGTGTGTGCCCACCATCTGTTCAGCATGGCGCTGCCATGACACTTGCGGTCAGCTGACCTGTAACACCCAATCCTGCGCTGTTTCTGCACACATCATTCAAGCATCCAATGCCTGCTGACCAGGGGTATAAATCCAGAACATCGGCTCAGCCTTGAACAACGCGTCACATCCAGTGTACAGCATCTTCTGGCTCCAGTCTTCTGTCTCCAGTGATTTCCTTGCTCCAGTGTCTCTGTGGAACTACAGGCTCCAGCCATCCAGCTCTGCTACAACTCCTTCCACAGTCAGCTTCCACCTCTGCATGCAGTAAGAGACTGTTTCCAGGTGCTACTTACCATTCTCACCTGTGTGTTGTTTATTTGCGTTCAGCACTGTGCTATTCCATCTGGCACTTAAAACAACCAGTTTGCAATTTACACACTATCTCCGGCTTTGGCTTTGCTTGGCTTTGTGGACTTGTGCATATATACAGACTGTGAATCTATTGCTGTTGGTTTCCAGACCAATTACCGGAGTTACTATTGCCTGTGTTCACTGTCATCAGTTGCATAATCATCATCTGCATATTTGATCCTGTTACCATCGACTTCCAAGTCAACCATCGATGTTGGCCATCGGCTTCCAGGCCAGTCATTACTGATGTTAAAATCACTGGTTTACAGGTCATCACCTGTGACTATTATACCTCTGTCAGCTTCCTTGCTCAAACCATCAGTATTGTTATTGTGCTTCAGTGACTGTTCATACCATTTTGTGCTAAATAAATATCATTGCGCACATGCGCAGGAATCATCTACAGCCTCCTCGTTTTCTTCACTGCACCACCACTGACCCACTAGTGCCACCTCCGGGAACAGACACAGTTACAGACCTGACACTATGTATGTCTTTTTAGTGAAATCTTGTTGTATATCTTTGAATGCAATAAATGTCATCTTAAATTTAATTTGTTTATAACCTTACTGCTTTGACTGGAAACTGCTTTAAATTAATTTGCACCCTGCTGAATCTCTTAATAAGTCTGCCAACTTATGCATGCCCCTTTATTCTCTGAACGGTGTGAGGAATTCGTACACTATATTTCACTCTTCACTGAACTGCTTACTTGGTACTGTATACCTACTGTCTGCTAACCTGCAATATCGAACTGTGCTTAATTCTGCTATTGACTTTCAATTATCAGCATTATCTTCTACTATTAAACAGTAGATTATAAAGTGTTCAGAATCTTAGCATGTAAATTGACTCTTTTGCTGCCCTGGTTTAGTTCCAGTACTGGGTATACAACTCAGTCACCAGCAGCTTGTCACAACAACAAAGGTTACCGCCTCGAGCGGGTATAGTAGAATATTACTAATTCTCAGTAAATGTATATGTAAATGGTTTACTGATTTGATTATTAGTATACTGTGATGTTGCTGTACCGTTTGCAACCTTTTAAACAATTATTCTCACAGAGGTGACCAGTTTGATCCTGATTAATAAATCTTTCTGTCACCATCCTAATGTGTGGTGACTTATATGTTGGGTCCTCCGGGGTTAGGGTTCCTCATCCCTCTGCCTAGGGTTCCAGAAGTGAGACCCAGTCCAAGAAGTGATTCCGAGTGAAGAATCCAGGATCGTCCACCGACACCTGCACTCACAACAACACTCCACCATATCTAGCTGTTACAACTTGGCGTCCACGAACAGGAATCAGGATGTCGGTACCAGAGGAACCTCACACGCCCGCATCGACCACAGGCAGAATGAGGCTTACCCCCTTCACCCAGCCAGTCACTACCAGCTGCAACATCACAGCCTGCACCAATCACGATGGCTTACTATTTTGGGGCCCCATGGCTTCCCATATACTCGGGACATACTAAAGAGGCTGGCACAAGTTCTTTTAAAGAATCAAAAGAAAAAATAGGATTTTGATAACCTACCAGTAAATCCTTTTCTCCTAGTCTGTAGAGGATGCTGGGGATGACATCAAGACCATGGGGTATAGACGGGATCCGCAGGAGACATGGGCACTTCAAAGACTTTTCATTGGGTGTGAACTGGCTCCTCCCTCTATGCCCCTCCTCCAGACCTCAGTTGTAGGAACTGTGCCCAGGGAGACTGACATTTCAAGGAAAGGAATTACTTAACTAGTGGTGAGATCTCTACCAACTCACACCGTCAACCATGCCGCACACATGGCATTCAACATCACACACGCCAACAGGCATGAACTAATTGCAGTAACATGCTAACACAACTTGTGTAACTGTAATAACTAAACTGCAGGTAAAGTACGCACTGGGATGGGCGCCCAGCATCCTCTATGGACTAGGAGAAAAGGATTTACCGGTAGGTTATCAAAATCCTATTTTCTCATACGTCCTAGAGGATGCTGGGGATGACATCAAGACCATGGGGTCTATACCAAAGCTCCAGTACAGGCAGGAGAGTGCGGATGACCCTGCAGCACCGATTGACCAAACTTTAGGTCCTCATCGGCCAAGGTGTCAAACTTGTAGAACTTAGCAAATGTGTTTGACCCTGACCAAGTAGCTGCTCAGCTAAGTTGTAATGCCGAGACCCCCCAGGCAGCCGCTCAGGATGAGCCCACCTTCCTAGTGGAGTGGGCCTTTACCGACGTCGGTAACGGCAATCCAGCCGTAGTATGAGCTTGATGAATTGTATTTATAATCCAACGTGCAATAGTCTGCTTGGAAGCAGGACAGCCAATCTTGTTGTGATCATACAGGACAAACAGAGCCTGTTTTCCGTATACGAGCTGATCTAGCAACATAGATTTTCAAAGCTCTAATCACATCTAGAGACTTTGAATCAGTGAATGTGTCAGTAACTACTGGCACCACAATAGGTTGGTTTATGTGAAAAGCAGAAACCACCTTTGGAAGAAAATGTTGGCGAGTTCGCAACTCTGCCCTATCTTCATGGAAAATCAGGTAAGGGCTCTTGTGAGACAAGGCCCCCAATTCCAACACCCGCCTTGCGGATGCCAATGCCAAAAGCATCACCACTTTCCAAGTGAGAATCTTCAACTCTATCTTTTGTAGAGGCTCAAACCAATCCGATTGAAGGAACTGCAATACCACGTTAAGGTCTCATGGTGCCACTGGAGGCACGAATGGAGGCTGGATGTGCAGAACCCCTTCCACGAAGTTCTGAACCTCTGGAAGAGAGGCCAATTGTTTTTGGAAGAACACTGACAAGGCCGAAATCTGGACCTTGATTGATCCCAATCGTAGGCCCGTCTCCACACCATCCTGCAAAAAATGGGGAAAACGTCCTAAGTGAAATTCTTACGTAGGAGCTTTCTTGGATTCACACCAAGACCCATATTTTCTCCAAATATGGTGGTAATGTTTTGACGTTACTCCCTTTCTGGCCTGAATAAGGGTGGGGATGACCTCCTTAGGAATACCCTTCCTGGCTAGGATATGGCGCTCAACAGCCATGCTGTCAAACGTAGCTGCGGAAAGTCTTGGTACACAAACGGCCCCTGCTGCAGCAGGTACTCCCGAGGAGGAAGAGGCCGAGGATCTCCTATGAGTAACTGCTATAGATCTGGGTACCAAGCCCTTCTTGGCCAGTCTGGGGCAATGAATATTGCGTGAACCCTTGTCTTTCTTATGATCCTGAGTACTTTTGGGATCAGCGGAAGTGGAGGGAAAACATACACTGACGGAAACACCCACTGGGTCACCAGTGCATACACTGCTACTGCTTGAGGGTCTCTCGACTTGGAACAGTATCTCGGAAGCTTCTTGTTGAGACAAGACGCCATCATGTCTATTTGAGGAACTCCCCAAAGACTTGTCACCTCTGCGAAGACTTCTTGGTGGAGGCCCCACTCTCCTGGATGGAGATCTTGTCTGCTGAGGAAGTCTGCTTCCCAGTTGTCTACTCCCAGAATGAATATTGCCGACAGAGCTTGTAGATGTTTTTCTGCCCAGCAGAGGATTTTGTCGCCTCTGCCTTTGCCGCTCTGCTTTTCGTTCCACCCTGCCTGTTTATGTATGCGACTGCTGTTACATTGTCCGTCTGGATCTGCATGGGACGGTCTTGAAGAAGATGTACCGCTTGTTGAAGGCCGTTGTAAATGGCTCTTAGCTCCAGAATGTTTATGTGAAGGCAGGCTTCCTGTTGTGACCAACGTCCCTGGAAGTTTTCTCCCTGAGAGACTGCTCCCCAGCCTTGGAGACTTGCATCCGTGGTTACTAGGACCCAGTCCTGAATCCCGAATCTGCGTCCCTCTAGCAGGTGAGAGCTGTGCAACCACCACAGGAACGAAATCCTGGTTTTTGACGACAGAATTATATTTCTGTACATGTGTAGGTGTGACCCCGACCACTTGTCCAACAGGTCCCACTGGAATACTCTGGGATGGAACCTGCCAAACTGTATTTCCTCGTAGGCCAATAAACATCTTCCCCAACAACCGAATGCACTGATGGATCGACACACTTGATGGTTTCAATATCTGTTTTACCATTTTCTGGATTTCCAGAGCCTTTTCCAGCGGAAGAAATACTCTCTGAACTTCTGGGTCCAGAATCATCCCGAGGAAAGACAACCTTGTCGTCGGTTACAACTGTGACTTTGGGTAATTTATGATCCACCCTTGTTGTTGGAGTATTGACAGGGGGAGGGATATGTTTTGTAATAACTGCTCCCTGGATCTCGCCTTTATCAAGAGGTCGTCTAGATAAGTGATTATATTGACTCCTTTCTGACGAAGGAGGACCATCATCTCCGCCATCACCTTGGTGAATACCCTTGGCGCCGTGGAGAGACCAAAAGGTAACGTCTGGAATTGGTAATGGCAATCCTGAATCGCGAATCTCAGATAAGCCTGGTGAGGAGGATAAATGGGAACATGCAGGTAAGCATCCTTTATGTCCACCGACACTAAGTAGTCCCCCTCCTCCAGACTGGCAATCACCGCCCGAAGTGATTCCATCTTGAACTTGAACCTTTTCAGGAAGAAATTCAGATCTTTTAGATTTAGGATCGGTCTGACCGAGACGTCTGGCTTCGGAACAACAAAGAGGCTTGAATAAAAACCCCGCCCTTGTTGTGATAATGGTACCAGGACTATAACCTGGTCTTGACATAATTTTTGGATTGCCGCTGTTACTGCTTCTCTCTCTGGCGGAGAAGCTGGCAAGGTCGATTTGAAAAATAGGCATGGGGGAACATCTTGAAACTCTAGTTTGTATCCCTGGGATACTATTTGAAACACCCAGTTATCCAGGCCAGACAGAATCCAATCCTGGCTGAAGAGTTTGAGACGTGCCCCCACCTGAGCGGCCTCCCACAAGGGAGTTCCAGCGTCATGCTGGGGATTTGGCAGAATTAGGGGTAGAATTCTGCTTTTGGGAACCTGGAGCCGGTGTGGGCTTCTTTCCCCTTCCCCTACCTACAAAGAAGGGGGAACCTCTCGCCTTTTTGTATTTATTGGGCCGAAAGGACTGCATTTGTGGGTGATAGGTCTTTTTTGCCGGTGCAGGCGCAGAGGGAAAAAATGTTGACTTACCTGCGGTAGCCGCCGAGACTAACGCATCCAGGCCATCGCCAAATAAGGCCTCACCTTTATATGGGAGAGCCTCCATGGCCTATATTTACTAATAATCTGAGTTTGACCGATTTGTGTTTTTTTTCTAAATCCCAACACGGGAATTCACTAAGTACAAATCTCAGCAGTGTTTGGGCTATTCGTAATGGTTTTAACGGCAAAGTTCAGAAATACGAATGAATAGACCATCGGTCAAACATGGCTGTTATTTCATACAACACGGGTATTCACTATTCATTCGTATTTGGTTGTTAGTCTCTGAGTGCTCAAGTGCGGGTGTATTTTTTTGCGATTCGTTAAAAAAAGCAGCAAAAACATAGACCTGCTTTTTCCAGGCGAGTTTGGATAATCATGCACGGATCAGTGAGATCTGTGCATGGTTATCTATGGGAAAGGGTCTGTTTACTGTAAAAACTGAAAAAAAATTGCGTGGGGTCCCCCCTCCTAAGCATAACCAGCCTCGGTCTCTTTGGACCGGTCCTGGTTGTAAAAATATGGGGGGAAATTTGACAGGGGATCCCCCATATTTAAACAACCAGCACCGGGCTCTGCACCTGGTCCTGGTGCCAAAAATACGGGGGACAAAAAGCGTAGGGGTCCCCCATATTTTTAACACCAGCACCGGGCTCCACTAGTCAGAGAGATAATGCCACAGCCGGGGGACACTTTTATATAGGTCCCTGCGGCCCTGGCATTAAATCACTAACTAGTCATCCCTGGCCGGGGTACCCTGGAGGAGTGGGGACCCCTTAAATCAAGGGGTCCCCCCTCCAGCCACCCAAGGGCCAGGGGTGAAGCCCGAGGCTGCCCCCCCATCCTAGGGCGGCGGATGGGGGGCTGATAGCCAAGTGTAAAAATAAGAATATTGTTTTTTTGTAGCAGTACTACAAGTCCCAGCAAGCCTCCCCCGCAAGCTGGTGCTTGGAAAACCACAAGTACCAGCATGCGGGGGGGAAACGGGCCCGCTGGTACCTGTAGTACTACTACAAAAAAAATACCCAACAAAAAACAGAACACACACACCGTGACAGTAAAACTTTATTACATACATGCACACCTACATACACACATACTTACCTATGTTCACACGAGGCTCGGTCCACTTCTCCATGTAGAATCCACGGGGTACCTGTGAATAAAATTATACTCACACAATCCACTGTAGCTCTGTCCTCTTTGTAATCCACGTACTTGGCAAAAAAAACAAACCGGAAAACCCGAACCATGCACTGAAAGTCGGGGAAAGAGGTTCCATGTGTAAACATGGGACCCCTTTCCCCGACTGGCGGGACCCCCCGTGACTCCTGTCAAAGAGGGTTCCTTCAGCCAATCAGGGAGCGCCACGTCGTGGCACTCTCCTGATTGGCTGTGCGCTCCTGAGCTGTCAGTCAGGCTGTGCACTGAAGATACAATGTAGCGCATAGGCGCTCCATTGTATCCAATGGTGGGAACTTTATGGTCAGCGGTTGACCGCGAGTAACCTCAGCCGCTGACCGCAAAGTTCCCACCATTGGATACAATGGAGTGCCTATGCGCTACATTGTATCTTCAGTGCGCAGCCTGACTGACAGTACAGGGGTGATTAGTTAGTGATTTAATGCCAGGGCCGCAGGGACCTATATAAAAGTGTCCCCCGGCTGTGGCATTATCTCTGACTAGTGGAGCCCGGTGCTGGTGTTAAAAATACAGGGGACCCCTACGCTTTTTGTCCCCCGTATTTTTGGCACCAGGACCAGGCGCAGAGCCCGGTGCTGGTTGTTTAAATATGGGGAATCCCCTGTCAAATTTTCCCCCATATTTTTACAACCAGGACTGGCTCAAAGAGCCCAAGGCTGGTTGTGCTTAGAAGGGGGTACCCCACGCAATTTTTTTTCTGTTTTTTAACTCTTTAAACACTGTTTTTAAGGTACACTATGAAGCTCTGCACGGATCTCACAGATCCGGCCGGGATTCCTTGTGTTTTGTCAGGCAGTGTTTTACTCATCACTCCCGTAAAACACTGCCTGACATTACGAATCACATCGAGATCGGAAAAGACAAATGAGGAAAACTCGGCAGCTTAGTAAATGACCGTATCAGGATTCAAAAAGTTGCAGTAAAATGCACCCGATACCATTTGAGATCAAACAAAAACTGCTTAAAAACGGCGAAAAAACGAATATTAGTAAATATACCCCCATGTTTCTTTTGGAATCTGCATCCGCGTTCCACTGGCGAATCCATAACGCCCGCCTAGCCAATACTGCCATGATAGCGGCTTGTGAACTCAAGAGTCCAATATCCTTCATTGCTTCCAGCATGTAGGTGGTAGCGTCCTTGATATTCCCTAACTTAAGGAGTATCTCATCTTTATCAATCGTGTCAATTTCTGATGACATGCTTTCTGTGAGCAGTGTACCATTGGTAACATAAATGGATTTCAATGTCGTTTCCATTTTGCGGTCTGCCGGCTCTTTAAAAGAAGCTGTGCCAGGAGCAGGGAGAAATACCTTCTTTGTCAACCTGGAAAGTGCACTGTCTAACACAGGGGGTAACTCCCATTTTTTCCTGTCTTCAACCGGGAAAGGATAAGCTATGTGAATCCTTTTGGGAATACGAAATTTTTTATCAGGATTCAACCACATCCCTTCAAACAGGGCATTTAGTTCGTGTGAAGGAGGGAACGTGACTTTGGATTTCTTTTCCTTACATAAATAAGCTTTCTCCTGAGGTACAGGAGTGCTTTCTGTAACATCCAACACGTCCCTTATAGCCACAATCATATATTGTATACTTTTTGCCAATTTATGATCTATCTCTCTGGATTCACTATTGTTGACACAAGAATCAGAATCCGTGTCGGTATCAGTGTTTACAACATTTGCAAATGGTCTCTTATTGGACCCAGAGGGGCCGCCCGCATAAGGAATAAGAGCATCCTGAAAAATCACATCTTCCACAGATTTTCTCCAGCATGCAGCCTTAGATTCAGACTTATCTAATCTACGGTTAATCAGATGCATACTGTCACGTAGCTCTTTCACCCATGCAGGCTCTTGGTGTGCCGGTAGCGCCACCACATTACAACTCTGTGTCCCTAAAATGGCTTCCTCCGGGGAGGAACTACCTGCCTCAGACATGCCTCACACGTGTACACCACACTCACAGACACACTGGGACTTATTTTGGGGACAGACCCACAGTAAAATCTGTCAGAGGGACACAGGATAGGAGCAGCCAGTTCACAAAACCAGCGCCAGTATTGCCTGAGAACACAGTATGTCCACAGCCCAAAAGCGCTTTTATATAGTAATATACACTATCAAATGCACCACAATCGCTTTGTGCCCCCCCTTTATAGCACCCTGTACTTGTCAGAATTGGAGGAGAGGACCAGCGTGTTCTCTGCAGCCTGAGGAGAGAGAGAAATTGGTGCTGAATAGTGTGCTGGCTGCCTGAGGAAGAAGCTCAGCACCTCAGTATCCATGACAATATTTATACTGGCAGGGGTAGGGCTTTGCCAGCGGCATCTTATGCCCCCTTTTAGCCAGTTTGAAGTATTTTTCTTGCTGCCCAGGGCACCCCCCCCGCGCCCTGCAGTTCCTGTGTGTGTGTGGGCAGCAATGGCGCGCTGCGCTCCCGCCAGCTGCGCCGCACCTCAGCCATCACTTACTTGATTGAAGATCATTCTTCTCATACTCACCTGTCTTTTGACTTCTGGCTCTGTGAGGGGGGTGACGGTGTGCTGTGGGAGTGAGCATCTAGACATGGCTAGCGTTCAGTTCCCTTCAGGAGCTAATGGTGTCATGTCAGCCAGAAACAGAGCCATGAAACTCTGAGGAAGTTGGTTCTGCTTCTGCCCCCTCAGCCCCACGAAGCAGGGAAAACCTAACATAAGTCTTTTCAGAGAAACTCAGTAGAGCTCCTCAGAGTGAATCCAGTCGACCTGGGCAAATTTCTAAAACTGAGGTCTGGAGGAGGGGCATAGAGGGAGGAGCCAGTTCACACCCAATGAAAAGTCTTTGGAGTGCCCGTGTCTCCTGCGGATCCCGTCTATACCCCATGGTCTTGATGTCATTCCCAGCATCCTCTAGGACATATGAAAAGATCTATGTTCAGGCTGTACCCCCTTAATGAGGAACAAAAAGTGGAGGTCATCATTGGTCAACTAAAAGGTGCAGCATTACGGGAAGAAAGACCCTGGTCTGATGAAGAGAGAAAGTCAGCTGATGGCATCTTGAATAAGTTGGCCGGTATCATCAACTTACAGACAATTGCAGAGATAAAGGGTCATCTGTATGCCCGGAAGCAACAACCATATGAGTCATTACGAGAGTTCGCACTGGGCTACAAGAAACTATGCGGGCGATACAGGTCAGAGATCCAAAAGAGACTGAGGAAGCGGATGAGACTATGATAAACTCTGAAGGTCATCACCCTTGATGACTGATGACCGGACCGGGAAGCGCAGGCAAAACCAAAACGTATGTACCATTGACTGTAGCCATTTTCTTATTGTATTGTATTGTTGTTATTGTAACCCCCTGCTAGTAAAGAACCGTTGGTGGGTCAGATCCCAACATAGTCTTTGAAATACAAATTGATGTCGTGTCCCATTTCCTTGCTAAGGTTAAAAGTGTATTTACAGCCACTTGGGCTGCTGCATTGTGCTAACAGCGTGTAGGCCTGTGTACGCAAACTGTGTAGTTACTACGCCCTTTTGGCATACATATGCAGAGTGCGTACACGGTACGATCTTGTGTACGTAAGGTTTGTGAACAATATAAGGTTGAAAGGTTAAATACAGCGGCCGCAGCGGCTCAATATTAAAGTGTATTAAGTGTGTTTAAAGTATAGCTTTTTAGTCCTGTAAGTAAATCAACATTTACAATTGGGGGCTCGATCCGGTTTTCACATGCTCACAGGCTAGCAGGTCATAGCAGACTTAATCTATCAGCAAAGGGTGGAAACATATCTACATTAAACCTTTTCCTGGTCGGTGGACGTTCTAAAAACCCTATTTTGTGTGCTGTTAGATTGCGTCTGCTCTGCCTAGTTTGTAGAGGTGCTGATAGAACCCGGAGGTAAATAGGAAAAAAGCTATTTAAAAGTCTGTGTAATTTTGGAGCCAAGAGCGTACACAAAGCGTACCAATAGTTTGCAGACTTTCCCATACATTGTTGCAATAGGGTAGTAATCATTCTTAAACCTGTGTGAAATCGGATACATTTGTTTGCTATATAGATAAATTTGAAATAAATGTATTTAAGGGAGTAATTATAAGAAAACACAAAACGCAGTTCTGGCCCAGTCGTAAAGGGTTATACGGAACAAGTGTGGGGTGTATTAAGTGAGTAATTATAGTTTGTATTGCTCACATTTATAGAGATTGTGTGATTTGTTTTATTGCGGACGCACGTTTGTACACGTAGTCCGGACAAAGTACAGGAGAGCGCTCGTAATATAAAAGGCACGCTGGTCGCGTGTTTACGCAAGGTTGCGTAGGAATTCGGACTCTAAGTACAAAGCACACAATATTTGTTCAATTAAGGTTGGATAGTAGACATTTAATACAATAGCACATAACTATGTGGTTTCAAAAGCAGGTTACTCTAAAATTTAGTTTAAAAATTGTGAGCACCTCTGGAAAAAAGCTACTGACCTAAAGGGAGTAAAATATTTTCTGTACAGAAAAGAAAAATAAGGTGTATTTGAGTGAGTGAAAGTGGAGTGAGAGGATTCGAACACCGGAAATTCGGGTCCCGTGGGTACACCAAGTGAGTGGAGACTTGGTGGCGTGAGGCGGCTGACTCACGTTAATAAAGGTAAAGGTAATACGCAAACCGTGAGGAGATTTGTAAAGGAGCGTAATATAGGATTGTGCATTGTGCAGAAGTATAGAAATTGTGAATTGAAGTTTAAAGGTTTTATATTACGCTCCGGCTGAGGTTTCGCAGCTTGTGATTCGATTCCAGTGGTCGTAGGGCGGATAGGTAACAAGAACCTATACGCTGTGCGATTGGACTGCATGTTTGTGGGTGCGATACATAGCGCAACTTGATTCCCCTTTTACGAGCTTTTGCGTAAAAATGCGGTATCATTATCGCTGTGTAGAGCACACACAAGCGTGATTTGTGTGAGTCAAAAAGGGAAGTTTTCGCTGGTCTCTCTCAGGAAAATCTTCAGCGGCGGATATTCGCTGGAAGAGGTAAGTTACTCCTAAAAAACTTCCAGTGAATAGAAGCCAGTTAGGGCCTCACTGGGTACGCGGTGTTCACTATTGGAGTGAGTCGTGGTACGTCAGCGGAGAAGGAGTGAGTAAAAACGTTAGGTGTCTTTCACCGTCTATTGTATTGTGCATTTGGGGATTGTGTTTATAGGCAAAAAGTCCGCGACGGGATCCAATTGCACAAGCAGTGGGCGTTTGGTAGCTAGGGTTCAGGCAGAAGAGTTGGGACCAAGAAGGTCAGAATTGCGGCCGAAAGGGTCAGCAAGGTTTATTATGTGTGAAAAGTATGGTTCACACACGGAGGCTTTTTGCAATGAGTGGGTACGTATGACTGCGGAAGATAGGGCCCCATTCCCAAAGGTTGGTAACTTTGAATCAGAAGTGTTACAGAACATAAGGATTAAAGTATGTCTGATTAAATCCAGAAAACAAAGGGTCAGACATACAAATTGTTTAAACCTGTGGCAGCAAGAGGGGGAGATTCAAAAGGAACTAGCTTGCACAGCAAGTTCCAAATCTAGCGGGAAAGCAATTGCGAGCGCACCACCACCACCACCATATATTGATGGGGAGAAATTGGCTACAAGCAATGGTGCATCGGTAAAAGATAGGAAAATGATTGATAAATGTGTTAACCCTAACCTTAACCCTTGCCAGTTGTATCCCGTTCTAAATTTTCCTCAGGACTGTGAGCAGAAAAATGAGCCCAGCACGATATCGGCACTCTCTCTAGCACCCACTATACAGGACACCCAGGTGGGCACAGCCCAACCACCAAGAGTTGTAGCAAGGCCCCCTAGCGGAGGGATAAGTGAGGTCGTGTCCACAGGTAAGTACGGCACCATACACTATGCAGAGACAATAGCTCCCCACATTATAGAGTCAAGCCAGAATGATGTAGTTGAATTAAATCCTGTCAGGGTGACTGCAGTTCCCAACGGGAAAACTAACACTCAGGGGGTGACTCCCATCAGGAACATTGCCATGCATTGTCCCTGGTCCCGGGCAGAGTTAAGGTCAATTATGTCAGAATTTCCCGATAACAGGAAAGATCTAGTCGGATGCCAGAGATTCATTAAAGAATTAGGTAACGCCCACGAGCCCACAAATAAAGACTGACGAACTGTGCTACGGGTGTGTTTACCCTCAAATATTGACATACCGAAATTCATAACAGCTTGTAAGTTAGACGCAGAGGTACCTCTCACTGACGAATACAATCAGGAGAATGTATGGCAAATCAACCTGCAATTAGGAGTGTATTTCCCTACTGTTGTTAAATGGAATAAAATCTTCTCCATAAGACAAAAAGAAGTTGAAATGGCATCCGAATATTTTCATCGAGCCCTGCAGGAAATAGCTAGATACACTGGGATCGAGGATATTAAGGATAATGCACATCACAGGGAGGTAGCTGTTTCGGTATTAATGGACAGGTTAAAGGAGGCACTGAGAACAAGGGTGCAAACCTATCTACCTAATTGGAGAGGTATCTCGGTGGCTGCATTGAGAGAGTCCACTGTCGAGCATGATCGGAACATCAGTAAGCACAGGGAGTCGCAAGGGGATAAGCTGATGACGGTGAGTATACAGGCTCTTACAGGAAAGTCCCATCAGCCAAAACCCCAGACCCCTGATGCTAAGTTACGGTCAATTGTATGCTTCTATTGTAATAAGGAAGGACATTTTGCAAGGGAATAAAGGTACACATGACGTACACAGACCCCCTAGACCTGAATACGAGCCATACTACAATTCACATAATTGGGATCAGGGATAATATAGAAGAGATTACGAGCTACATAGAGGGGAAACAAGGAGGTACCCACCAAGGAGGGACTGGCAGGCCTCCGAAAAATCACAGCTACCCCCCTTACATATTGTAACTGCCAATGCGCTGCGGGAGGGTCCCACTACACAATAGGGGTTGGACCACACCTGTAGTCTGCAGCCAGTGAAGTTGATTGCTATCCTTGGTAGTGAACCTGAGGTCATGGTTGATGTAGCTGGTGTACCATTACCTTTCCTTGTAGATACAGGGGCGGCCAGATCAGTGTTGGATTCCACATCAGGTGTACAAACCACGGGTAAAACGTTTTCGGCAATGGGAGTAACAGGAACGGTGCAACAGTACCCTTTGAGTAGACCTGCAGAGATTACAATAGGGCCCTTGCAAACTAAACATTCTTTTCTGCTGGCTGCATTGGCTCCGACTAATCTACTCGGCAGAGACTTATTGTGTAAAATGCGGTGTGTCATATACTGTACTCCTGAGGGTGTGTTCTTGGATATACCTGAGAACCATGCTCAAGAAGTGCAAGATATACTAGACACCCCTCAAAGGCTAATGTCGCATTCTACTGTTATAGACACTTGTCCATCAAATGTAGAGGAAATGATCTCGCAAACACCGGGTTCCCTTTGGACCAAAGATGGACAGGCGACTGGATTGATGGTGAATGTAGCTCCAGTAGCAGTACAAGTAAAAGATGGTAGGATAGCTCCAAAAATCCCTCAGTATCCTCTGAAGCCAGAGGTAGAATTAGGAGTGTACCCCGTCATAGAGCGGCTGCTACAGCAGGGCATCCTAGTCAGGACGTCCAGCACCGCCAATAGTCCCATCTTCCCTGTGAAAAAGAGTGGGGGGAGGGGTTACAGACTAGTGCAGGATCTAAGGGGATAAACAAAATAGTTGAGAGCCAATTCCCCGTAGTGCCCAATCCAGCTGTCATCCTCATGCAAATTAACTCTACAGCAAAATGCTTCACTGTCATTGACCTCTGTTCTGCTTTCTTTTCTGTCCCTCTTCACCCTGACAGCCAATACCTCTTTGCCTTTACGTACAGGGGAGTACAGTACACCGTGGATCAGTGCTTATACAGTTATCACTGACCTGGTTTGGAAGTGTTGTGGACTCGGGGTTTCTTCCGGTGACCGGGAAGAGGAACCGCTACTGGGTCGCAGTAGAGATGGCCGGATGTAGATCTTCCTCATACAGGATTAGGACGGTAGGCAGGAGGCACGGGTGAATGCTTGGAGGTCTCCTGAAAGACAATACTTGTAAAGGTGCTGATGAATTGGTGGAGAGTACCAAAAGCTGACTGTGAGCGATGTTGGGATGCTGGAGGCACTGAGGTGCTAGAGGCACCAAAATGCTAGAGTTACTGAGGTGTTTGAAGGCGCTGAGGCGCTTAGAGACGTTGAGATGCTTGGAGGCACAGTGGTGCTGGAGGCACGAAGGTGCTGGAGGCACAGAGGTGCCGAGTGCTAAGGCACGGAGGTGCTGAGTGCTGAGGCACGGAGGTGCTGAGTGCTGAGGCACGGAGGTGCTGAGTGCTGAGGCACGGAGGTGCTGAGTGCGGAGGCACGGAGATGCTGAGGCACGGAGATGCTGAGGCACGGAGGTGCTGAGTGCTGAGGCTCGGAGGTGCTGAGGCACGGAGACACTGGAGGCACGGAGGTGCTGAGTGCTGAGGCTCGGAGGTGCTGAGGCACGGAGGTGCTGAGGCACGGAGACACTGGAGGCACGGAGGTGCTGAGTGCTGGGGTACGGAGGTGCTGAGGCACGGAGATGCTGAAGCACGGAGACACTGGAGGCACGGAGATGCTGAGGCACGGAGGTGCTGAGGCACGGAGATGCTGAAGCACGGAGACACTGGAGGCACGGAGATGCTGAGGCACAGAGGTGCTGAGTGCTGGGGCATGGAGGTGCTGAGGCACGGAGATGCTGAAGCACGGAGATACTGGAGGCACGGAGATGCTGAGGCACGGAGGTGCTGAGAAGCTCGGAGAAACGGGAGATCTAGAGATCACCACCACAGTCGCAGCAACGATGATACTCAGGCGCCGGAGCATTGCCCGGCGTCTGAATTTTAACTTTCCGCCAGGGCCTGATTGGTGGAGGTACCGATGACGTCACCCGCACCTCCCGTGGACGTCGAGCGCACACGCTGGCTGACTGTGAGCGATGTTGGGATGCTGGAGGCACTGAGGTGCTAGAGGCACCGAAATGCTAGAGTTACTGAGGTGTTTGAAGGCGCTGAGGCGCTTAGAGACGTTGAGATGCTTGGAGGCACAGTGGTGCTGGAGGCACGAAGGTGCTGGAGGCACAGAGGTGCCGAGTGCTAAGGCACGGAGGTGCTGAGTGCTGAGGCACGGAGATGCTGAGGCACGGAGGTGCTGAGTGCTGAGGCACGGAGGTGCTGAGTGCTGAGGCACGGAGATGCTGAGGCACGGAGGTGCTGAGTGCTGAGGCTCGGAGGTGCTGAGGCACGGAGACACTGGAGGCACGGAGGTGCTGAGTGCTGAGGCTCAGAGGTGCTGAGGCTCGGAGGTGCTGAGGCACGGAGGTGCTGAGGCACGGAGACACTGGAGGCACGGAGGTGCTGAGTGCTGGGGTACGGAGGTGCTGAGGCACGGAGATGCTGAAGCACGGAGACACTGGAGGTACGGAGATGCTGAGGCACGGAGGTGCTGAGGCACGGAGACACGAGGCACGGAGATGCTGAGGCACGGACGTGCTGAGTGCTGGGGCATGGAGGTGCTGAGGCACGGAGATGCTGAAGCACGGAGATACTGGAGGCACGGAAATGCTGAGGCACGGAGGTGCTGAGAAGCTCGGAGAAACGGGAGATCTGGAGATCACCACCACAGTCGCAGCAACGATGATACTCAGGCGCCGGAGCATTGCCCGGCGTCTGAATTTTAACTTCCCGCCAGGGCCTGATTGGTGGAGGTACCGATGACGTCACCCGCACCTCCCGTGGACGTCGAGCGCACACGCTGGCCGGACGGAGCGCTGGACGCCGGGAACCGCCAGCGAGGACGGCCGCACGGAGACCCAGCGCGCCCGGAGGGGTAAGTATGGAGACCGCGGCGGTACTGTGACAGTACCCCTCCTCTAGGAGTGGCCCCTGGACACTTTCCTGGTTTCGTAGGGTGTCTAGAATGGAAAATCCGGATTAGTCGAGGAGCCGAGACCTCAGAAGCCTTTATCCAACTTCTCTCCTCAGGACCATATCCTTTCCATTCCACCAGATATTGCAGATTCTTGTGAAGGTAACGAGAGTCTAGAATAGTTTTGATCTCGAAGTCTGTTCCTGTTTCAGTCTGCACTGAGGTGGGGCTAGAGGTCTTTGAATGAAAACGATTAAGGACGAGAGGACGAAGAAGAGAAACATGGAAGGCATTTGGTATACGTAGGTGAGAAGGTAAACCCAGCTTACAGACCACAGGATTTAGGACTTGTAGCACAGGGTAAGGACCGATGAATCTTGGAGCAAACTTCATGGTGGGCACCTTCAACCGGAGATTACGTGTGGACAGCCATACCCTGTCACCAACCTTGTATTGAGGAGCGGCTCGCCGTTTCTTATCTGCGAAGAACTTGTACCGGACTGAAACCTTCTTAATATTAGCATGAATCTTACTCCAAATTTGTCCGAAGTGTTGTAGAGTGGACGTTACAGCTGGAACCTCTTCTATTGGAAGGCTTGGTAATTCCGGAACACGTGGATGGAACCAGTAGTTGACGAAGAATGGAGATTCACCAGTGGAAGAATGAAACGAATGGTTATGGGCAAACTCCGCCCAAGGTAACAACTCCACCCAGTTGTCCTGTGAAGGGGAGAGATAAAGACGAAGGAAAGTCTCTAGATCTTGATTGACTCGTTCCGTTTGTCCATTCGTTTGGGGATGATAAGCGGAAGAAAACTTAAGTTTAATCTGTAAAGTTGAGGGCTTTCCAAAACCTTGCGGTGAACTGTACCCCACGATCAGAGACTATTTCCTATGGCAACCCATGCAACCGAAAATGTTCTTGGATGAATAGTAGAGCTAGTTTCGGAGCTGTCGGTAGACCAGTCAATGGAACGAAGTGTGCCATCTTTGAAAAACGGTCGACTATCACCCAGACGGTGTTGCAACCTTTGGAACAGGGTAAATCAGTGATGAAGTCCATGGAAATGTGAGTCCAGGGTCTCACAGGAATAAGCAAAGGATGAAGCAACCCAGCAGGAGGCAGGCGAGGAGATTTATGTTGTGTACACTGTGGACAAGAATTAACATAATCCTGTACATCCTTCCTCATGGTGTTCCACCAGTAAGACCTTTGTAGAAACTTGTACATCTTCTGGGCACCAGGATGACCGGAAAACTTGGAGTTATGGGCCCACTGTAATATTCTTGACCGGAATCTAGCAGGTACGGACATTCTTCCAGGAGGAGGAGCTGGAGTAGTTAAAGCAGCGGAGACAGAAACTGGATTTAGAATTAAACTACGCTCAAAAGATTCATCCTCGTCTGTGGAAACTTGTGAACGGGACAGCGCATCTGCTTTAATATTGAGAGTCCCGGCCCGGTACTTGATAACAAAAGAAAATCGAGTAAAGAAAAGTGCCCATCTCGCTTGGCGAGGATTCAAGCATTGTGCGGATTTGATGTACAACAAATTTTTGTGATCCGTGTAAATGGTAAACACATGTTTAGCCCCTCCTAAGAGGTATCTCCACTCTTCCAAGGCGGATTTAATTGCCAAAAGTTCCTGGTCTCCAATAGTGTAATTTCGTTCGGCCGGAGAGAATTTACGAGAGTGGAAGCCACACGGATGTAATTTCTTATCAGAGGAGTACTGAGAGAGAACGGCCCCAACCCCGACTGAAGATGCGTCAACCTCTAGGAAGAAAGGTTCATCGAAATTTGGTTGTTGGAGAACTGGAGCAGACATGAAAGCTAACTTCAAGTGGGAAAAGGCCTCAATGGCTTCAGGAGGCCACAAACTCGGATTAGAGCCCTTTCTCGTCAAGGCAGTAATGGGCACAACAATGGTGGAGAAACCTCTAACGAATTTCCTGTAGTAATTCGCAAAGCCCAGGAATCTTTGTATTGCTTTTAAAGAGAGAGGCTGAGTCCAGTCACGAATGGCAGAGAGCTTTTCCGGATCCATGCGAAGCTCCGTCCCCGAGATGATATAACCGAGGAACGGAATTGATGTTACTTCAAAGGTACATTTGGAAAGCTTAGCATAGAGATGATTCTCTCGTAAACGGTGGAGCATTTCTTTGACTTGAGCCCTGTGTTCAACAAGATTTTTGGAAAAAATCAGTATGTCGTCCAAATATACCACAACACTCTGATATAACATGTCTCGGAAGATTTCGTTGATGAATCCCTGGAAAACAGCTGGAGCATTACTAAGACCGAACGGCATCACCAGGTATTCGTAATGCCCATCCCGGGTATTGAAGGCAGTCTTCCATTCATCCCCTTCTCGGATGCGTATAAGATTATAAGCTCCCGTCAAGTCGAGTTTGGAGAAAACGCGGGCGCCACGAACCCTATCAAATAACTCTGTGATTAGTGGCAAGGGGTATTTATTCTTGATAGTGATATCGTTTAAGCCGCGGTAGTCGATACATGGTCTCAACCCCCCGTCCTTCTTCTTCACGAAAAAGAAGCCCGCTCCAGTAGGGGAGGAAGAGGGGCGATTAAATCCCTTGAGCAGATTGGACTTAATATATTCCGACATAGCTTGAGTCTCGGGAAGAGACAGGGGATATGTGCGACCACGAGGTGGCGTCTTCCCTGGGACAAGGTCAATAGGGCAGTCCCAAGGCCTATGAGGTGGTAACAGATCAGCTGCTTGTTCCGAAAACACATCCTTGTACCCTTGATACGCCTCCGGAATATGCTCTTCATCCGTCTTAGAAGAGACACGGAGCGGACAAACGGGAGTGAGACAGTTAGCGTGACAAAAGGAACTCCAAGACAGAATTTGAGAAGACTTCCAGTCAGTGTGGGGATTATGAATTTTCAGCCAAGGCATTCCAAGGACCAGATCGTGATGCATTTCTGGAATCACCAAGAGTTCCAGACTTTCTTGATGTAGAGCCCCGACCTGCAGCTTAACTGGCTCCGTGCGCCACATTATGAGACCCTTGGAAATTCTAGTACCATTGATAGCCGTCAACGAAATAGGCCGCTCGATAGGCCGTAACTTTAAATCCATGCTTTGGACACAGGAGGAAGAAACGAAGTTCCCCGCAGCTCCGGAATCCAACAGGGCTTCACAAGACTTGGAGGCTGAATCGGTGACTAAAGTTACAGGAAGCAAACAGTCCAAAATTGGAGAAGATTTTGTCGCAACCCCCAGCTTGACTCCTCCGGAACAAGCTAGGCCTGCCCGTTTCCCGGACGGGATTTACAAAACTTGAGGAAATGATCTGCGGCTCCACAGTAAAGGCAAAGTTTACCCTCACGACGACGCTGTCGTTCTTCCGGAGACAATCGGGATCGGTTAATTTGCATGGGCTCGTCTGAGCTAAGCATAGCCACCGGTCTAGGAGTAGGATTCCGGAACCTGGAACGATCTGAACGGCTACGTTCTCTTCCACGCTCCTGCATCCGAAGATCCACCTTGACGCAAAGGGAAATCAACTCTTCTAATGGATCCGGCAGATCCCTTGTGACCAACTCATCTTTCAGCCGGTCGGAGAGACCGCTCCAGAAGGCCGCTCTCAGAGCGTCATTATTCCAGTGCAATTCAGAGGCAATGGTCTGGAAAGTAATTGTCATGACATTGAGCCTGGGGATTATGTGAGGATTCAAAATTTCTTACGCTCAGGTTGCCTCATAGACAGGTGGGAAGTACCATACCAAGTCTTGTTAACCAGCACGACAGCACTAAAGGTCGCCGAAAGAGAGACTTGGGTCCACTCGTCCCACTGCAAGAAGGTCGCTGACCCGGAGATAACTCGTGACAAAGAGCAAGATACATCCAACCGGAAAAGACGTCAACCCTACCCAAAATGTTTAATGTATTTTTTACATATTTGTCTTATCTTCATCTCTGCAACCTCCAGTTAATGGCACACATAGTCGACAGGTGATAGCCACATATACAAGCACTCACATATGTTCCCCCTTCATGTATCATCAACTAAATGTGCACCCCATTTGTTGGAATAAGAAGCCAAAAAGAGCTCGGTAGTGTTTGTTTGCCCATTTACAGACCCTTAATACGGGATGAGAAGGATTTAATGTATACTTCGCTATACCTCAAAGCTTATTTAGAACATATACAGCACGATGATACATGCCCCTCAGACACTGATTCATACAGACATGCTTTTTACTATCCCACTAGGTCATACATTTCCCATCTACAACTCTCCCCCGATCATCCAAGCTTCTGTATATATTGTATAGGTAATATTTTTCTGTTTATTGATTTGTTAGTGGCAGTTATTGATGACTGCCAAAGGGTGGACTGTCGAAGTCGAAAAATATTGCAGTACACACATCACGTACAAACGACACACATATGGCCTCCGTGCGCGTACTTGTTCTGCCGTGTGTGCGCATATTCGCAGTTTGCGTATGGTCGCTCTCGCGGTCCTGCGTATTAACGCGTGGTATGAGTAATTACGGTAGTGTTTGTAATCGCATGGAAAAGCCATAAAAACACATTACATATTTAATCCAAATAGTGCAAAATGTACACATAATCTCCCTGCACCACACCAGCAAGTTACACATGTTTAAATGGTACAAGAACAAAGGGATTCACCTTTACAGGATAGGAGGGGACAGAACTAGGTTATAAGGTGATGTTTGGTATCCAGCTGTAGGGTATTTTAAGAGCAATATTCCAGTGTTAGTTTGCAGAAGATCGCACGCTCCTGAGAATAGTTATGCACAGGAGCAGAATATAAATATTAACTGTATTTACTGTACACTTGATATGCGGCGGGAACCCAGAGGAGAACATCTGCAACTGCACCTGAAACGGACATCGCCCACCTATTCAAACCAACCTATGACCTCTCCTGTATTGTAAATGACCATCCCTGTGTCCAATGGACAAAGGGATTACAGTTTCCATTGTGTTAGATTTTGGACAAATGTATAAATAGCCAGCTGCAGGCCAGGTCACTCTCTCAATCTCTGAAGGTCATCACCCTTGATGACTGAGGACCGGACCGGGAAGCGCAGGTGAAACCAAAAACATATGTACCATGGACTGTAGCCATTTTCTTATTGTATTGTATTGTTGTTATTGTAACCCCATGCTAGTAAAGAACCGTTGGTGGGTCAGATCCCAACATAGTCTTTGAAATACAAATTGGTGTCGTGTCTCTCTTTCCCTGCTAGTGATATATAAGTATAATCTAGTCACACGTGTAGCTGCAAAGTGCTCACGGCGTGTCTTTGTGTGTGTACGCACCGCGTGTACTTTGTACGATCATCGCGGCGTTTGTACGCAAAGTGCGTACACGGTACGGGGCTTTGTACGCAAACTGGGTAAAAATTACGTAGGCTAAGGATTGATTACAGCGGCCGCAGAGGCTCCATTTAAAGTGTATTGAATGTCTTTTTAAAGTGATGCTTTTAGTCCTGTAAGTAAATCAACATTTACAAGATTTAAGTTAACGGGGTGGAGGTATCTGTTCTTCTGGACACAGGCTCACATGTGACGACGATACAACTTGTAGAGTTTCAAAGACACTGGGACGAATCCGAGATAGTAAGCCCACCAAATACCTGGTTACACCTATTGGCTAGTAATGGACAGCAAATCAAGTTCCGCAGCTATTGGGAGGATGACCTTACTATCGGCAAGACTACCATGGAGTGGCAAGGGTGTCTGGTCACCACTAAGTACAACGAATATTTACCTCCGATCATCTTAGGGACGAACGTATTAAAGAACTACCCAGATGCATTGGTGGAGGCTCTTAAGTTGGAAATGTGGTCTGTGCCCCAATGAAGCGAAAGACTCTACAGCAGACAGTCAGGTTGCTTGAGGGGCAAAAGAGATTCACCAATGCAAGGGGAGAAGTTGGAAAGGCGAGGATCACTGATCATCAACACATTGTAAGGCTCCGGAGCCTACCTCCTGTGGGTGCTCCCGCGGGTTGCCGTCCCGCTGGTTGGCGCGGCTGCGGTGGCAGGGAGCTGCTGGCAGTGGGTCCTCCTTGAAGGATGTGCGGCTGCCAAGGGCCGGGGGCCAAGGGTCTGGAAAGCTGGGTGGTGCAGCGGGGATCGCTGCGGTAAGGTCCTCTAGTGGTGACACAGTATAGTGTGTCAGGGACAGAAGCTGGCTAAAGCTGTGTGCTAACAGCTAAGTATGTCTCCTGTGCTGGGGGCAGCCATGTTGGAGATCAGAGTATTACCAATGAAGTTCCCAATCTGTGTCCAGCCAATCCTGCGTGTTCTCCCCTTACAAAAGGGGGCTGTCTCAGAGGGAGAGTGCCAATGCTTCAAGTTACCTCCTTGTGAAAGGTTCTCCAGCTCTGTGCTCCCAGGTTACTTCTGGTTCCCTGTTCCTGGTTGCTCTCATCTATCGGTTAACTAAAAGCTGCTGCAGTCCTGCTGTGTAAGTCCATTGCCACTCGTGAATTCGCTCACGGGGGCCCAGGTTGTAGAGGAGCTCCAGGTGCTAACGGCGGTTCCTGCCAACGTCTTCATTCCTTCAAAGTCCAAGTTCTTCAGCCTCATCTTTCAATCACAAACCACAGTCTTCATTTCTTCAAAGTCCAAGTTCTTCAGCCTCGTCTTTCAATCACAAACCAGTCTTCATTTTTTCAAAGTCCAAGTTCTTCAGCTTCGTCTTTTAATCATAAAACAGTCTTCAGTTCTTTACCAGAGTTCTTCAGCTTCACTTTTCAAGTAATTTAACCATAGACTCTAATTCTTCCAGTTTCTTTTATTTCTCCATTATTCGTGTACAGCCTGATTATTCATTAAAACTAAAGTTATCTTCCTACGGAGTCCTCCTTTTCTTTACGCCCTCCGGCCAATGTTAACACTTAGTTTGGCTTCCACCCCATGAGGAGGAATTACATTCAGCCACCTCGTTTACTCTCCTCACAGGTAGCTGTCCCTTCAGCCAAAACTCGGTTGTCTGAACTCCAATTTACGCTGAGCGTGACACACGTCATCTTGCGACCAAATTCTGAGCATGTAGTGTGGTGCAAGACCTGGATCGGCCCTAGAGGGCGAGATTATGAGGCAATCCTGGAATCCTGCGACTTCGATGGACAGCAACCATTCGCGGTGGCACGAACGCTGGCTAAAGTGACACATGGGAGAGTACCTGTCCAGATATTAAACCCACATAGCTATCCAGTCCGATTGTTTTGTCACTGTCCGGTGGCTAGAGTAATTCTGGTAGGCTTTCAAGACGTCCTTGGTGAGGCTTTACCCAAGATTCCTGAGGGAGCGGTGGCTGGCCACATAAGTATGACCACTGGTGAAGCTCCATGGTGAAGTGAAGTACAGATCGGCAGTCCAGATACTTCAGAGAGTCAGTGTGAGGGCGTACTTCAGGTTGTGCCCAGGAATGCCGAATCCTTTAGTCAGAACCCGTCAGACTTCTGGAAGGCTGATGGAGTCCAACACAACATCCCTACTGGAACTAACCCACCAGTGAAGGAAAGACACAGACCTCTACCGGTGTGATACGTGAAAGCCATAGTCCATGGGCAGCACCGTTAGTGATTGTGCGGAAAAAAGATGACAGACTCAGATTCTGTGTAGACTATCGAAAACTGAAGGTGGTGACACACAAAGAAGCTTATTCACTGCCTCGGATAGAGGAATCGTTAACAGCGCTAAAGACAGTACTTCTCAACTCTTGACCTGACGAGTGGATACTGGCAGATCCTAATGGCTCCAGAAGACAGGGAGAAGACCGCGTTCACGACTCCCATGGGTCTGTTCGAGTTTGATGGCATGTCATTCGGGCTCTGCAATGCTCCTGCCACCTTCCAATGAGTTATGGAGCACTGTTTGGGGCACAGCAACTTTGAGATGGTCCAGTTGTACTTTGACGATGTCATCATATTCTCGAAGTCCTATGACGAGCATTTAAAACAAATAGAGGAGGTCTTCAAACAATTGACCAAATGTGGTCTAAAGTTAAAGCTGCCCAAGTGCCATCTTCTAAAACCAAGTGTGCAAAATCTGGGCCACGTAGTTATCTCTGATGGGTGAAGCTTGACCCCGAGAAGATACGGGTGGTGCGGGACTGGCCTATACCCCGTACGGTGAAAGATGTCCGCAGTTTTCTCGGCTTCATTGGGTATTACTGACACTTTATTTAGCATTTTGCCAATGTGGCGGCACCACTTTATGAGTTACTATGTGGCAAATCAGGTCAGGAGAGGTAGAGTACTGCCCTGGTCGCATGGGCAGAGGAGCAACAGAATGCTTTTGAACGTTTGAAGTCGTCACTAACGGAAGCCCCACTTCTTGCATACCCAGACTGAGAAACCTTTCCAGGTCTATATGGATGCCAGTCATCATGGACTGGGAGCAGTACTCTCTCAGATACAAGACGGATGAGAGAGTTATAGCTTATGCCAGCAGAGGTCTAAGGAAGACCGAAAGAAACAGCAAAAACTATAGCACCTTTAAACTTGAGCTCCTTGCCCTCATTTGGGCCATCACCAAAAAGTTCAAGAATTATCTGACTGCCACACCCTTTGTGATCGTCACTGACAATAATCCATTGGCGCATTTGTCCTCTGCCTGTCTTGGAGCATTAGAGCAGTGATGGATGGCATGTCTTGCCAACTTTAGATATACAGTGTTTTACCAAAGTGGCAATACCAATGGAAACGCTGATGCTTTGTCTCGCCTCCCAACAACCAATGTCGCAGAGGAGGAAAAGGATTGGTCTGACGACATTGAGACCCCTGTGTTTAAGCCTCCAAAGCAAAGGAAACCAATAATTACTTCTGACCCTGTTACCGCAACTGCAGATCTCACCTCTGAAAATGCTTCGCAAAGTAGTCTTGGGTTTGACTGGCAACAAGTACAGGAAGTGAGTCCTGTGTTACAAGACCTAATGGTCCTCATCCACAGCAAAAGTCATCAAACTAATGCCCAGACAGCCGCTGCTGATCCTGAACTGATTAAACTGTTGCACCACTGAGACTGAATCAGCCTCCGACAGGGCCTTGTCGTCTGCACCAGCCTTGATCCCGGCAACCACCAGCCCATCTCTCAAATTGTAGTGCCTAGACAGCAAGCTGACATGTTGCTTAACGCCTATCACAGTCCGTCGGGGCACTTCGGGACCCAGAAGATGGAGACTCCGACAGAGATTCTTTTGGGTCGGGATGAGATCTGATATCAGCAAGTGGTGTCATGATTGCAGGATATGTAATCTGAAGAGACCAGCAGACTCGTCCCAAAAAAGATCTTCTACATCTGATAGAGTTCCCGTCCGCTTGAATTTGTTGCAGTAGATCATGTGAAACTTGAACATAGCTCCGCTGGGTTCCAGTATGGTTTGACCATTACAGATCACTACAGCAAATTCTTGGTGGTGGTGCTAGCACGTGACTTGACAGCAAAAACAACAGCTAAGCTGTTCCTGAAGCACTTCATATGCCCATACGGCTACCCCGATAAAGTTCTTACCAACCAAGGCCCTGCATTCGAGTCCCAGTTGTTTCAAGAACTCTGTTCTCTCTACGGTTGAAAGAAACTGTGGACTACAGCCTATCACCTGCAGGGGAATGGCCTATGTGAGAGAGCCAACCAGACTGTAATTGGAATGCTCTGAAGTCTTTCAGCAGAGAAGCGTACCCAGTGACTTAACCTCCTTCCGGAACTGACCGACCTTTATAATAATACAGAACACTGCTCCACGAGATTCACTCCATTCTACCTAATGTTTGGGAGACAGGGCAAACTCCCAAAGGATTTAAAGCTGATGCCAATGGTGGAGGAGCCTGACACCGCGCAGACTAACTGGGTGCAAGAACATCAGTACCGGAGAGAAACTGCTTGGCAACTGGTGGAATGGATGGGAATGGTGAATCACCATCAGGAGAAAAACTACAATTTGGATGCCTGACCAATGCCTCTCAAGATCGGAGATAAAGTTTGGAAAAGGAAAAATCACAGATCAAGCAAACTGGATGCCACGTGGGAAGATGTTCCCTATGTTATTGTCAGAGTTCCAGCTGATGGACTATATACTTACCAAATCCAGAGACCCGCTGGACATTTGAGTACCGTTCCCCATGCCCAGGTGAAGCTCTGCTGCATTGAAGTCCCATCAGTAGAGAAAGACTCACCTCTGGCAGGAAGGTGGGGAACCCCAGGGGCATTCTATTCCATGACCCCATAGAGTTCTTACTGTTTATGGGTAGCACAACTCCGAGCTCATTGAAACTGGTAGCCCCAAGACCCAGGGAAGAAATATCTATTGAATGTGAAGACACACTTTGTATTGTACCCGATCCGGCCGAAGGGGCGCTAACCCTTGTTCCTAAGAGGCCAGAATGCAGTACAAGAGGTACACTACCTCTAAGGTGCCACGATTAAATGTTATAATGCAGTATGCTTCTTTAACCGCTGCTTCTGTAAATACATACTGCAATGTGTATGTGGTTATTTTGAGTATTTTCCTTTTGCTCACGAATATTCGGCCACCTCAGAAACTTGAGTGAGGATTTGCAGAACTGTGGCTCAGAACTTTTGATTGTGGCAACTTGCGTGAGGACACGCATGCTTTAAGCGGAGGAATATGTGACACTCTGAACCCCTTAATTTGTACTACAAAGGGTATGCATTGCAGGCAACTGTCGGACTGGATAAGACATGAGTAAGGTCCCTTAATTTTCCCCTTGCTGAGCTTCGATTACTTCCCATCCTGTTAATGCTGAAGGGGTTAACACTTTCTTCTGCTGTTGCCTGGGAGATGCCAACAGGACCAGTGAGCAGACAAGCATTAGGACCCTTGGACTTACTTATAATGGAGGAGTGAAAAGGATGATGGAGTTTTGATTGGCTGTGGCAGAGTGGGGGAAAAGTAGGCGTGGTCCGCACCAGTGTGTGTGAGGAGACATGCTGTGGAGAGTTGAGCCGATGCTGAAGAGACCGCTGTGAGGAGACATGCCGTGGAGAGCAGAGCTGCCACTGAGGAGACCGATGTGAGAGCCGCCAGCCGCTGCAGTGACACCAGCCTGCCCAGTACGAAGAGAAGCTGCCGGGAAAGGTCTCAGGTGATAGAGGGGAGTGAGTGAGGCCACTGATAGCAGGTACCTACCTCTGATGCACAGACACTCCAGCTAATGCCCTCAGTTAGAAACCCAGAGTCACCCAGCTCTGCATACACAGCTGAATAGGGGTCAGATGAGAGAGAGAGAGAGAGAGAAAAACTCTAACCTGCCTTAGTGAACAGGGTGACAGGAAAGAGCGGACCCGTTGTGTATTTTAGACACTCCTCAGCTTGTATCAGCCAGCTTTAGTATACCTTGCCTGCAGTCTATCTGCACCTTTCATGTGATGCTGAACTGTATTGTGAACACACTATAGCTAGTCAGAGCCTCAGCTACTAATATAGCCTGCAACTGCCAGCTTTGCTTATAACCTTACTGCTTTGGGTGGAAACTGCTTTAAATTCATTTGCACCCTGCTGAATCTCTTATTAAGTCTGCCAACTTATACATGCCCCTTTATTCTCTGAACGGTGTGAGGAATTAGTATGCTATATTTCACTCTTCACTGAACTGCTTACTTGGTACTTTATACCTACTGTCTTCTAACCTGCAATATCGAACTGTGCCTATTTCTGCTATTGACTTTCAATTTTCAGCATTACCTGATACTATTAAGACAGTAGATTATAAAGGGTTCAGAATCTTAGCATGTAAATTAACTCTTTTTCTGCCCTGGTTTAGTTCCGGTACTAGGTATACAACTCAGTCAACAGCAGCTTGTGATGACAACAAAGGTTACCGCCCTGAACGGGCATAGTAGAATATTACTAATTCTCAGTATGTAAATGCATATGCAAATGGTTTACTGATTTGATTATTAGTATACTATTATATTGCTGTACCATTTGCAACCTTTTCCTATATCCTTTTGTGCACTCTTTGTCTTATTTGTGGAAGTGTATTTGCCTTTTAATCAATTATTCTTACAGAGGTGACCAGTTTGATCCTGATTAATAAATCTTTGTCACCATCCTAATGTGTGGTGACTTATATGTTGGGTCCTCCGGGGTTGGCATTCCTCGTGCCTCTGCCTAGGGTTCCAGAAGTGAGACCCAGTCTCTACCTGTTACAATTATATATATGTATATATATATATATATGTATATACACACACACACACACACACACACACACACACACACACACACACACACACACACACGTATATATACATACACACATATATATACACACACACACACACACACACACACACATATATATATATATATATATATATATATATATATACACATACACCTCTTTCTTATGCAAACTCATGTATGTTTTTTAATGTAATGATTGGCTTGTAATTGGCATTGCATGTATGGGGAAGTTGCACAGTGAAACATAGTTTATTATTGCATGCTCTCTGGTGTTTACCTCCTTTGATCATTTGGTCATTGTGGTCAGGTGTACTATATCTTTACATTTAGGGAGGTGTATTCATGGTGTAAAGGACACAGTCTGATTCCTGATTAGTAAAAAAAAAAAATATATATATATATATATCAAACACTGAGCAACATCCCCAAACAGGTAATTTCAACTTTAAACTTGTCATTTATTTTGTACAGTCTGGACATGGCTACTAATAACAAATGCACAGACAAAATTCTTAAAGCTATGTGTGCAAATGCTAGGAGCTTAGGAGACAAAATTCCAGAGCTAATTGCGATAATGACAAGGGATAACCTGGATTTTGTGGCAATTACAGAGTCATGGTGCAATGAAAATCATGACTCGGACATAGCTATACCAGGATACAATTTATTTAGGAAGGATAGAATAGGAAGAATAGGAGGAGGGGTAGCAATGTATGTGAAAAAAAGCATAAATGCTACTTTAATACAAAATATTGAAGACAATATTGAAGACAAAACTGAGGCCCTTTGGGTCACCATAGAAACCGGGGAGAAGGATGTTATTCGCATTGGGGTGATCTATAGACCACCAGGCCAGGGACAGGATTTGGACAGGAACCTATTGTTGGACATCAATAAAATGGCTTTAAAGGGAGAAGTCATAATCATGGGAGACTTTAATTTACCTGATGTAAATTGGGAAGGGACTTTTGCAAGTTCAGCTACAAGTGGCAAATTTCTACATTCCTTACAGGGAGTATCTCTCAAGCAATTGGTGATGGAGCCCACTCGCAAAGATTCAATATTAGATTTAATTCTTACAAATGGTGATAGGATATCCGACATATATGTGGGTGAGCACCTGGGATCCAGTGATCATCAAGCAGTATGGTTTAGTATAAAGACAGGATCCAACTCCTGTCACACAAAAACAAAGGTGTTGGATTCTAGAAATGCTGATTTTGCAAAAATGGGGAGATGTTTAAGTGATTCATTGGCGGACTGGTTGAACTTGGAAGGAGTGCAGGAGAGGTGGGAAAAACTGAAAAGTGCAATACTAAGTGCAACTGATCTTTGTATCAAAAGGGTAAGGAAAAGCACCAGGAAAAGGAAGCCAGTGTGGTTCACAAAAGAAGTATCAACTAGTGTAAAAGCAAAAAAGATGGCTTTTAGGAAATACAAACAGACTCAAAATAATAATGACAAAGAGGTGTATCTTGACTATGGTGGCCAATCCCGGGATCGGGATCGGCGGGATCCCGGGATTTAGGCCCAAAAATGGCCGGGATTCAATCCCGGGATTGGAAGCTCCAATCCCGGGGATTGAGGGATCAGTGTTGAGCGTCCACAGGATGATCAAACGTTGCCCGGCTTCCTGCTTCCGGGTCCCCAGCGCAGCGTGAGAGGTCACGCTGCGCTGTTAGCTGCTGCTGGGAGACACCAGCAGCATTCACACAATGTTTCCCACCCGCCCCCGGTATATGGTGAGTTATATGTGCGGGGCGGGGCGGGGCGGGGCGAGGGGGCGGCCACATAGGTAAAAGCCAATCCCGGGTATCCCGGGAATCCCGGGATTGGCCATTTTTCAATCCCGATACCCGGGATTGAAAAAATGGCCCGGGATTGGCTTCCCTAATCTTGACAGACGGTAGGTAGCTAAGAAAGTGATCAGACGTGCAAAGGCAGAAGCTGAGGAAATAATGGCCCAGTCAGTAGATAAACGGGGCAAAACTTTTTTTAAGTATATAAGTGAAAGGAGAAAATCAAATGGAGGAATAATAAGACAAGACAGAGAGTGAGCATTTGGTGGAGGGTGACAAGGCAATAGCAGATCACCTAAATAATTATTTTTGCTCAGTATTTACTACAGAAGAAGGGATGGGGCCACAGTTAAGTTGCAAGGACATTCATAAAAATAAGGTAGTTGAAAGTACATTTACAGAGGAGAAGGTCCTAACAGAACTTTCACAACTAAAAGTGGATAAATCAATGGGACCAGATGGGATACACCCAAGGATACTCAAAGAGCTAAAAGTTGTGCTGGTTACACCATTAACAGAATTATTTAACCAGTCACTAAATACAGGTGCTATTCCAGAGGACTGGAAAAGAGCTAATGTAGTTCCACTGCACAAAAGTGGAAGCAAGGAAGAAGCAAGTAACTACAGACCAGTAAGCCTTACATCAGTAGTGGGGAAAGTAATGGAAAAACTATTAAAAGAAAGAGTTGTGGAATATCTTAAATCAAACCACTTACAGGATCCAAAACAGCATGGATTTACTGGTGGTAGATCATGCCAAACAAATCTTATTGACTTTTTTGACTCTGTGAAAAAAATAATAGATCAAGGGGGAGCTGTAGATGTAGCATATCTAGACTTTAGTAAGGCATTTGACACTGTCCCACAACGCAGACTGCTAAATAAACTTGAAAGCGTGGGGGTGGATTATAAAACAGTTAAATGGATAAGAACCTGGTTGCAGGATAGGAAACAGACAGTTGTAGTTAATGGAGTGCAATCTATGGAGGGAAATGTTACCAGTGGAGTACCCCAGGGATCTGTACTTGGTCCAGTTCTCTTTAATATCTTTGTTGGTGACATTGCAGATGGTATTGAAGGGAAGGTATGCCTTTTTGCAGATGATACAAAGATATGCAACAGGGTAGACACACCGGGAGGGGTGAAACAAATGATTGATGACCTAGGTAGGCTTGAGAAATGGTCAAGAATGTGGCAACTACAGTTTAATGCTAAAAAATGCAAAATCATGCACTTGGGTCTCAAAAACCCAAAGGCTAAATATAGTATCAAGGGTACTATAATGGAAACTACTGAGGAGGAAAGGGATTTAGGAGTCACTATTTCAAGGGACTTGAAGGCAGGAAAGCAATGCAACAAAGCAATGAGAAAGGCAAGTCAGATGCTTGGTTGCATAGGGAGAGGAATCAGTAGTAGGAAAAAAGATGTGATAATGCCACTGTATAGGTCATTGGTGCGGCCCCATCTGGAATACTGTGTCCAGTTCTGGAGACCATATCTCCAGAAGGATATAAATACATTAGAGAGTGTACAAAGAAGGACAACTAAAATGGTGCATGGCCTACATCACAAAACGTACCCGGAAAGGCTAAAAGATCTTAACATGTATAGTTTGGAGGAGAGAAGGGAAAGGGGGGACATGATAGAAACTTTCAAATATATCAAGGGTCTTAACAAAGTTCAGGAGGGAAACATTCTTCAAAGGAAGATAAATATTAGAACTCGAGGACATACACTGAAACTGGAGGGGGGGAGGTTCAGGGGAAATTTAAGGAAAAATTACTTCACAGAAAGGGTAGTGGATAAGTGGAATAGTCTCCCATCAGAGGTGATAGAGGCTAAGACTGTAGAGCAATTTAAACATGCTTGGGATAGGCATAAGAATATCCTTACAAAGAATTAAGGTTCAAAAAGGGTTGAGATTACCTAAAGGATAAAAAAAAGGGGCAGACTAGATGGGCCAAGTGATTCTTATCTGCCGTCAAATTCTATGTTTATATATATATATATATATACTTAAAGATTAAAATTGCGCCACATGTATGATATACAGATATGTTGTCTGGAGAGCTAGTTGCTATGACACTCCCCTATGCTATTGGCGGGGCGTCTGCTATTACCCTCAATTTATAGGGGTGGTAAACCCCTAAAGACAATGTAGGAATAGGAGGGGATGAGGGTTTGTAGCGACCTTGGTGTCAGTAAGGTAATAACTAGCAGTAAGTTTAAAAAGTTAAAAACTATTTATTCACATAAAAATTCAAACATAAAAGAGATACATAAAAAATGGAACAATTTAAAACACAACTGAACTAAAAGCACCATATAAAAGAGTATAAAAGATCCTTATCTTAGAGAGAGGTAGGTACAGGTCACCCAACGCGTTTCGTCTGATGAGACTTCTTCACAGGGTAGGGACAAAATGAACCTTGGCAACTATTTATAGCCCTAGCCCTCAGTGGGAGGGTAGTGACATCATTAGGAACCATGTGACATAATTTGTTAACAATTATTTTTATACATATACATCAGGACACCTGGCAGTGGATTACAGTTAAGTGGGGAGTTATATACAGTAGTTACAGTTCAAAACGAGTGTTTTTAGGACCCAATGTGTAGAAATAAGTCTTTAAAGTCATAAATTGCGGCATTTCCGCCACACTTCCGGTTGCGGCACTTCCGCCCCACATCCGGTTTCTTCTGCGCATGCGTCCGCGGCAATCCAGCGCAATCACATGGGCTGTATGCTTGTGCAGAGTCCGGGTGCTCATGGGTCATAGAAAGAGGCAGTGGTAATCAGTGTCTCCATACGGCGGCGGCCATTTTCTGTAGGATTATGTCCATAGAATTCCAGTATGTGGCGGCCATTTTTCAGTAGTCCATTGTATAAAAATGATACTCCAGTGATCCCGGTCGTCATGGCAACGGTTCGATACATGGAAGTAATAAATAAGAATATCAGAATCACATTACTCTTATTATGAAATATCTAGTAGCTTTCTAGTAGTACAAAAACATAATTAAAGACATTGTTATTATTGAAGCAGATTAGAACAGTGAATTATTATAACATTAAACTACAAAGTGTGTTTTATATTGTGTATTACAACGTGACTATGGTTACAGAGTTAGGGAAGTGTAAATTTAGTGCTTATGTGATGTAATAGGAAATAAAGATCGTGCTCAATATAACTATATATATGCTGATAAGTGAGGAGCACACTTCTTTCATAGGCACTTAATGCTATTTAATACAGTACCTGATCTTCCCAGGTGGTCCCCCTTTCTGGTACTGATCAGGCTCATCGCTGCTTGGCTTCAAAGATCGGGCGTATTTGGGCATTTCCAGCGTGGTATGACTGTAATGCTTTTTCGCCTTCCAGATTCATGCTCCGAACGCATCTTTAAAACTATTTTACTATCGTGAAAAATTTACAAAGTGCATGGGGGGGGGGGGGGGGATGGGGGTTGGTGGGGGGAAGGGGGGGGGGGGATGGGGGTGAGGGGAAGGGAGTGGGGGACCGGGGAGGGGGTGTACGGGATTGCCGAACGGCGACTATTAAGAAATGAAAGTACCGTGTTTTTAAAGGAATGAAAGTCCCGTGTTTTTAAAGGAAGGGGGCGATCTCGTAGTTGTCATTAAATCCTTTTGGCTGCAGTGTCTGTAGTTGAAATATCCAAAACATTTCACGGCGTGACATCTTCTATCTGATAGAACAAAGATGCTCGAGTACAAAACAAAAGAAAAACCAAAAGACTCTACAGCATTTATCACAACCTATAATCGGCACGAACAATCCATCAGGGACTCTTTCAGGAACCACTGGAGAATTTTATTGATGGATCCAATCTTGAAAGAAATCCTCCCTCCCCATTCTGAAATTGCATTCAGAAAATCACGAAACTTGAAGGACCGGATAGCCCCAAGTATGCTGAAGGCACGCCAAGAAAAGGACCACACATGGCCCAAATGTGTGGGATCCTATAAATGTGGGCGGTGCAATGTCTGTAGATACCTACACCCTAACAGAAAAACATTCACTGACATGGAGAAGAAAAAGGAGTACAGGATCAAAGAACATATGAACTGTAAGACCCAATCAGTGGTATACCTATTGGAATGCAACTGCGGTAAACAGTATGTCGGGAAGACCAAGAGACCCCTGAAACTAAGGATACAAGAACATGTGAGAAACATCAAGAATAAAGTAGAGAGCCATGCCGCGTCTAAACATTTCATCCATACACACAACTCTAATCCGGAAGCCCTGACGTTTAAAGCCATAGAATTGGTGAAACTAGGAGAAAGAGGAGGGGATCTCGCTAATAAGTTGTCACGCCGTGAAATGTTTTGGATATTTCAACTACAGACACTGCAGCCAAAAGGATTTAATGACAACTACGAGATCGCCCCCTTCCTTTAAAAACACGGGACTTTCATTCCTTTAAAAACACGGTACTTTCATTTCTTAATAGTCGCCGTTCGGCAATCCCGTACACCCCCTCCCCGGTCCCCCACTCCCTTCCCCTCACTCGCACCCCCCCCCCTTTCCGCCCCCCCCCCTTCCCCCAACCCCCATCACCCCCCCGTACACTTTGTAAATTTTTCACAATAGTAAAATATTTTTAAAGTTGCGTTCGGAGCATGAATCTGGAAGGCGAAAAAGCATTACAGTCATACCACGCTGGAAATACCCAAATACGCCCGATCTTGGAAGCCAAGCAGCGATGAGCCTGATCAGTACCAGAAAGGGGACCACCTGGGAAGATCAGGTACTGTATTAAATAGCAATAAGTGCCTATGAAAGAAGTGTGCTCCTCACTTATCAGCATATATATAGTTATATTGAGCACGATCTTTATTTCCTATTACATTACATAAGCACTAAATTTACACTTCCCTACCTCTATAACCATAGTCACGTTGTAATACACAATATAATACACACTTTGTAGTTTAATGTTATAATAATTCACTGTTCTAATCTGCTTCAATAATAACAATGTCTTTAATTATGTTTTTGTACTACTAGAAAGCTACTAGATATTTCATAATAAGAGTAATGTGATTCTGATATTCTTATTTATTACTTCCATGTATCGAACCGTTGCCATGACGACCGGGATCACTGGAGTATCATTTTTATACAATGAACTACTGAAAAATGGCCGCCACATACTGGAATTCTATGGACATAATCCTACAGAAAATGGCCGCCGCCGTATGGAGACACTGATTACCACAGCCTCTTTCTATGACCCATGAGCACCCGGACTCTGCACAAGCATACAGCCCATGTGATCGCGCTGGATTGCCGTGGACGCATGCGCAGAAGAAACCGGATGTGGGGCGGAAGTGACGTTCCGCGTCTGCCGCAACCGGAAGTGTGGCGGAAATGCCGCAATTTATGACTTTAAAGACTTATTTCTACACATTGGGTCCTAAAAACACTTGTTTTGAACTGTATCTACTGTATATAACTCCCCACTTAGCTGTAATCCACTGCCAGGTGTCCTGATGTATATGTATAAAAATAATTGTTAATAAATTATGTCACATGGTTCCTAATGATGTCACTACCCTCCCACTGAGGGCTAGGGCTATAAATAGTTGCCAAGGTTCATTTTGTCCCTACCCTGTGAAGATGTCTCATCAGACGAAACGCGTTGAGTGACCTGTACCTACCTCTCTTTAAGATAAGGATCTTTTATACTCTTTTATATGGTGCTTTTAGTTCAGTTGTGTTTTAATTTGTCCCATTTTTTACGTATCTCTTTTATGTTTGAATTTTTATGTGAATAATAAGAATTTACTTACCGATAATTCTATTTCTCATAGTCCGTAGTGGATGCTGGGACTCCGTCAGGACCATGGGGAATAGCGGGCTCCGCAGGAGACAGGGCACATCTAAAAAAGCTTTTAGGTCACATGGTGCGTACTGGCTCCTCCCCCTATGACCCTCCTCCAAGCCTCAGTTAGGTACTGTGCCCGGACGAGCGTACACAATAAGGAAGGATCTTGAATCCCGGGTAAGACGCATACCAGCCACACCAATCACACCGTACAACTTGTGATCTGAACCCAGTTAACAGTATGATAACACAAACGAAGTAGCCTCTGAACAGATGGCTCACAACAACAGTAATAACCCGATTTTTGTAACAATAACTATGTACAAGCATTGCAGACAATCCGCACTTGGGATGGGCGCCCAGCATCCACTACGGACTATGAGAAATAGAGTTATCGGTAAGTAAATTCTTATTTTCTCTAACGTCCTAGTGGATGCTGGGACTCCGTCAGGACCATGGGGATTATACCAAAGCTCCCAAACGGGCGGGAGAGTGCGGATGACTCTGCAGCACCGAATGAGAGAACTCCAGGTCCTCTTTAGCCAGAGTATCAAATTTGTAAAATTTTACAAACGTGTTCTCCCCTGACCACGTAGCTGCTCGGCAAAGTTGTAATGCCGAGACTCCTCGGGCAGCCGCCCAGGATGAGCCCACTTTCCTTGTGGAATGGGCCTTTACAGATTTAGGCTGTGGCAGGCCTGCCACAGAATGTGCAAGTTGGATTGTACTACATATCCAACGTGCAATCGTCTGTTTAGACGCAGGAGCACCCAACTTGTTGGGTGCATACAATGTAAACAACGAGTCAGATTTTCTGACTCCTGCTGTCCTTGAAATATATATTTTTAATGCTCTGACAACGTCCAGTAACTTGGAGTCCTCCAAGTCGCTAGTAGCCGCAGGCACCACAATAGGCTGGTTCAAGTGAAATGCCGAAACCACCTTAGGGAGAAATTGAGGACGTGTCCTCAATTCTGCCCTGTCCGAATGGAATATCAGATATGGGCTTTTGTATGACAAAGCTGCCAACTCCGAAACTCTCCTGGCTGAAGCCAGGGCCAACAGCATGGTTACCTTCCATGTAAGGTATTTCAAATCTACCGATTTTAAAGGCTCAAACCAATGAGATTTGAGAAAATTTAGAACCACGTTCAAATCCCACGGTGCCACTGGAGGCACTATTGGGGGTTGTATATGTAGTACACCTTTGACAAAAGTTTGTACTTCAGGCACTGACGCCAATTCCTTCTGGAAGAAAATTGATAAGGCCGAAATTTGAACTTTAATGGACCCCAATTTGAGGCCCATAGACAATCCTGCTTGCAGGAAATGTAAGAATCGACCCAATTGAAATTCTTCCGTTGGAGCCTTCTTGGCCTCACACCACGCAACATATTTTCTCCAAATGCGGTGATAATGTTGTGCGGTCACTTCTTTCCTGGCTTTAATTAAAGTAGGAATAACTTCCTCAGGAATGCCCTTCTCTTTTAGAATCCGGCGTTCAACCGCCATGCCGTCAAACGCAGCCGCGGTAAGTCTTGGAACATACAAGGTCCCTGCTGAAGCAGATCCCTTCTTAGAGGTAGAGGCCACGGATCCTCCGTGAGCATCTCTTGAAGTTCCGGATACCAAGTTCTTCTTGGCCAGTCCGGAGCTACCAGTATTGTTCTTACTCCTCTTTTCCGTATAATTCTCAGTACCTTTGGTATGAGAGGCAGAGGAGGGAACACATACACTGACTGGTACACCCACGGTGTTACCAGAGCGTCCACAGCTATTGCCTGAGGGTCTCTTGACCTGGCGCAATACCTGTCCAATTTTTTGTTGAGGCGAGACGCCATCATGTCCACCTTTGGTTTTTCCCAACGGTTCACAATCATGTGGAAAACTTCTGGATGAAGTCCCCACTCTCCCGGGTGAAGGTCGTGTCTGCTGAGGAAATCTGCTTCCCAGTTGTCCACTCCCGGGATGAACACTGCTGACAGTGCTACGACATGATTCTCCGCCCAGCGCAGAATCCTTGCAGCTTCTGCCATTGCACTCCTGCTTCTCGTGACGCCTTGTCGGTTTACGTGGGCGACTGCCGTGATGTTGTCGGACTGGATCAACACCGGCTGACCCTGAAGCAGCGATTTTGCCAGGCTTAGAGCATTGTAGATCGCTCTTAGCTCCAGTATATTTATGTGAAGAGACGTCTCCAGGTTTGACCACACGCCCTGGAAGTTTCTTCCCTTTGTGACTGCTCCCCAACCTCGTAGGCTGGCATCCGTAGTCACCAGGACCCAGTCCTGTATGCCGAATCTGCGGCCCACTAACAGATGGGCAGTCTGCAACCACCACAGGAGAGACAACCTTGTTCTCGGTGACAGTGTTATCCGCTGATGCATGTGCAGATGCGATCCGGACCATTTGTCCAGCAGATCCCACTGAAATGTTCGTGCATGGAATCTGCCGAATGGAATCGCTTCGTACGAAGCCACCATCTTTCCCAGGACTCTTGTGCATTGATGTACTGACACAGTTCCTGGTTTTAGGAGGTTCTTGACAAGTTCGGATAACTCCCTTGCTTTCTCTTCCGGGAGAAATACCTTTTTCTGAACCGTGTCCAGAATCATGCCCAGGAACAGCAGATGTGTTGTCGGGGTCAATTGAGATTTTGGAAGATTTAGAATCCACCCGTGTTGCTGAAGCACTACTTGTGTTAGCGCTACACCGACTTCCAGCTGTTCTCTGGACTTTGCCCTTATCAGGAGATCGTCCAAGTAAGGGATAATTAATACGCCTTTTCTTCGTAGAAGAACCATCATTTCGGTCATTACCTTGGTAAAGACCCGAGGGGCCGTGGACAACCCAAACGGCAGCGTTTGAAACTGATAATGACAGTCTTGTATCACGAACCTGAGATACCCTTGGTGTGAGGGGTAAATCGGGACATGTAGATAAGCATCTTTTATGTCCAAGGACACCATGAAGTCTCCTTCTTCCAGATTCGCTATCACTGCTCTGAGTGACTCCATCTTGAACTTGAATTTCTTTATGTACAGGTTCAAGGATTTCAGATTTAGAATAGGCCTTACCGAACCGTCCGGTTTCGGTACCACAAATAGTGTGGAATAATACCCCTTTCCCTGTTGTAGGAGGGGTACCTTGACTATCACCTGCTGAGAATACAGCTTGTGAATGGCTTCCAAAACCGACGTCCTTTCTGAGGGAGACGTTGGTAAAGCAGACTTTAGGAACCGGCGAGGGGGAGACCTTTCGAACTCCAGCATGTAACCCTGAGATACTATCTGCAGGACCCACGGGTCCACTTGTGAGTGAACCCATTGATTGCTGAAAATCTTGAGTCGACCCCCCACCATTCCTGAGTCCGCTTGTAAAGCCCCAGCGTCATGCTGATGGCTTTGTAGAAGCCGGGGCGGGCTTCTGTTCCTGGGCAGGGGCTGCTTGCTGCCCTTTCTTACCCTTTCCTCTGCCTCGCGGCAGATAAGACTGTCCTTTTGGTCGCTTTTTATAGGAGCGAAAGGACTGCGGCTGAAAAGACGGTGTCTTTTTCTGTTGGGAGGGGGTCTGAGGTAAAAAAGTGGATTTGCCGGCAGTTGCCGTGGCCACCAGGTCCGAAAGACCGACCCCAAACAATTCCTCTCCTTTATATGGCAATACTTCCATATGCCTCTTGGAATCCGCATCACCTGACCACTGTCGCGTCCATAAACTTCTTCTGGCAGATATGGACATCGCGCTTACTCTTGATGCTAGAGTACAAACATCCCTCTGAGCATCTCGCATATAAAGGAAAGCATCCTTTAATTGCTCTAGAGTCAATAAAATACTGTCCCTATCCAGGGTATCAATATTTTCAGTCAGAGAATCCAACCACACTACCCCAGCACTGCACATCCAGGCTGAGGCTATTGCCGGTCGCAGTATAACACCAGTATGTGTGTATATACTCTTCAGTGTAGTTTCCAGCCTCCTATCTGCTGGATCCTTGAGGGCGGCCGTATCAGGAGACGGCAACGCCACTTGCTTTGATAAACGTGTGAGCGCCTTATCCACCCTAGGGGGTGTTTCCCAGCGCGCCCTAACCTCTGGTGGGAAAGGGTATAATGCCAATAACTTCTTGGAAATTAGCAGTTTTCTATCGGGGTTAACCCACGCTTCATCACACACGTCATTCAATTCCTCTGATTCTGGAAAAAATACAGGTAGTTTTTTCACCCCCCACATAATACCCCTTTTTGAGGTACCAGCAGTATCAGAGATCTGCAAAGCCTCCTTCATTGCCGTGATCATATAACGTGTGGCCCTATTGGAAAATACGTTTGTTTCTTCACCGTCGACACTAGATTCATCTGTGTCGGTACCCGTGTCGACTGACTGAGGTAAAGGACGTTTTACAGCCCCTGACGGTGTCTGAGACGCCTGAACCGGTACTAACTGGTTTGCCGGGCGTCTTATTTCGTCAACTGACTTTTGTAATGTGCTGACATTATCACGTAATTCCATAACTAAAGCCATCCATTCCGGTGTCGACTCCCTAGGGGGTGACATTACCATCATCGGCAATTGCTCTGCCTCCACACCAACATCGTCCTCATACATGTCGACACACACGTACCGACACACAGCAGCCACACAGGGAATGCTCTAATCGAAGACAGGACCCCCTAGCCCTTTGGGGAGACAGAGGGAGAGTTTGCCAGCACACACCAAAAGCGCTATAAATGTATATAAACAACCCTAGAAGGTGTTGTTTACTATATATGCGCTCTTAATATATAAATATCGCCAATTTATGCCCCCCTTCTCTTTGTTACCCTGTTTCTGTAGTGCAGTGCAGGGGAGAGACCTGGGAGCCTTCCTCACCAGCGGAGCTGAGCAGGAAAATGGCGCTGAGTGCTGAGGAGAATAAGCTCCGCCCCTTTTTCGGCGGGCTTTTCCCCGGTTTTTAAGAAACTGGCCTGGGTTAAAATACATACATATAGCCTTAATGGCTATATGTGATGTATTTATTTTGCCACTAAAGGTAATTATATTGCTGCCCAGGGCGCCCCCAGTAGCGCCCTGCACCCTCCGTGACTGAGTCAGTGAGCCGTGTGACAACAATGGCGCACAGCTGCCGTGCTGTGCGCTACCTTCAAGAAGACTGAGGAGTCTTCTGCCGCCTGCTTTCCGGACCTCCGTTCTGCCGTCTCTTCAGCGTCTGTAAGGGGGATCGGCGGCGCGGCTCCGGGACGAACCCCAGGCTGACCTGTGTTCCGACTCCCTCTGGAGCTAAGTGTCCAGTAGCCTAAGACTCCAATCCATCCTGCACGCAGGTGAGTTGGAAATCTCTCCCCTAAGACCCTCGATGCAGTGATCCTGTTGCCAGCAGGAATCACTGAGATTGAAACCTAAAAAAAAACTTTTCTAAACAGCTCTTTAGGAGAGCCACCTAGATTGCACCCTCTCGGACGGGCACAAAAACCTAACTGAGGCTTGGAGGAGGGTCATAGGGGGAGGAGCCAGTACGCACCATGTGACCTAAAAGCTTTTTTAGATGTGCCCTGTCTCCTGCGGAGCCCGCTATTCCCCATGGTCCTGACGGAGTCCCAGCATCCACTAGGACGTTAGAGAAAAATAGTTTTTAACTTTTTAAACTTACTGCTAGTTATTACCTTACTGACACCAAGGTCGCTACAAACCCTCATCCCCTCCTATTCATATATATATATATATATATATATATATATAGACACACATACACACACGCACGCACGGGATACAATTGTCATTGTAGGGATTGAATGAGCAGATGCTGCAAGATGTTCTGCAGCAGCTGGAGTCTGTCCCATGTAGCTAATCACTGGGCTATGGGGGTCATTCCGAGTTGTTCGCTCATTGCCGATTTTCGCAATGGAGCGATTAATGCGAAAATGCGCATGTTACGCAGTGCGCATGCGCTAAGTATTTTAGCTCAAAACTTAGTAGATTTACACACGGCATAACAAAGCTTTTCCATCGCTGTGCTGATCGTAGTGTGATTGACAGGAAGTGGGTGTTTCTGGGCGGAAACTGGACGTTTTATGTGAGTGTGCGGAAAAACGCAGGCGTGCTAGTTGAAAACTCAGGAGTGTCTGGAGAAACGGGGGAGTGGCTGGGCGAACGCTGGGTGTGTTTGTGACGTCAAACCAGGAACGAAAAGGACTGAGCTGGTCGCAGGGGCAGAGTAAGTCTGGAGCTACTCAGAAACTGCGGGGTAATTGTTACGAGAAAATTAGCGAAGCTTTCGTTCGCAATTCTGCTATGCTAAGATTCACTCCCAGTAGGCGGCGGCTTAGCGTGTGCAATGCTGCTAAAAGCAGCTAGCGAGCGAACAACTCGGAATCACCCCCTATGTGTACTACATGCATGTGAGAGTCAGTTGTGCGATACACAGAACATTTATAGGAGCCTTTGGGGGTAATTCAGAGTTGATTGCAGCAGCAAATTTGTTAGCAGTTGGGCAAAGCCATGTGCATTGCAGGGGGGGGGGGGCAGATATAAAATTTTCAGAGAGAGTTACATTTGGGTGGGTTATATTGTTTCTGTGCAGAGTAAATACTGGCTGCTTTATTTTTACACTGCAGCATAGCTACAATCAACTCGTAATGACCCCCTCTATCTCTCCACAAGGTCAGGTACATATGGCTGGATCCCCCCTTACCTCTGTAGTACTGTACATCTGCATGGCTGCACCAAAGGAATCTGTGGGGTTGAGCCGGTATCAATTTCAGGCAGGAGCGCAGAGTACACTGCATGGTCCCACTGTTCTCATTCTGTGGAAAGGTCATGGAAGTCGGCGGGCGACCACTCCGCACACACAAGTTATTAATGTATGTGGGTGGGCCGGACAGGTGGAGGAGGTCAGATGACAAAAGTGCCCTGAAAGCTTAATCTGTCCACTAATATTCTGCAATGCTGGGCCTTGGGTCAGGGGCGTAACTCCCAGAGACAATGGAGATGCCTGCCTCCAGGCTCCAAGCCCTAAAGGGGCACCTGTGTGGTTCACAACGGGATCCAAGTGTGACCGCTGTACTTTCAATGGAGCTCCGCAGTGCTGCAGAGTTAATTGGCTCTGTCTCAGGAGCCCTTCTAACAACTGCAATACGGTACAGGACGGCTCCCACCTGGTACCACTCAGCCTGCGCTGCAGAAAGTGACAGTGCACCTGTTGCTGCTGCTGGAATGTGAGATGGGAGCCACCAGTGAATTCTGCATGCTGCAAATGGCTGAATCTTATGAGTCTGACCCTGACCTATTGGCCGTCATCACACAGCATAGCTGGAACCCTTTCAATTCACTGCGGGCTCCAGTCCCTGTAGACCGGCTGAGAGTGCTATCTATAACATTCTGTAAATCATGTGTGCTTATACACACACACACACACACACACACACACACACACACACACACACACACACACACACACACTAGTGATGTGCACCGGAATTTTTTTGGGTTTTGTGTCTTGGTTTTGGGTTCGGTTCCGCGGCCGAGTTTTGGATTCGGACGCGTTTTGGCAAAACCTCACCGAAATTTTTTGGTCGGATTCGGGTGTGTTTTGGATTCGGGTGTTTTTTTCAAAAAACCCTAAAAAACAGCTTAAATCATAGAATTTGGGGGTCATTTTGATCCCAAAGTATTATTAACCTCAATAACCATAATTTCCACTCATTTCCAGTCTATTCTGAACACCTCACAATATTATTTTTAGTCCTAAAATTTGCACCGAGGTCGCTGGATGGCTAAGCTAAGCGACACAAGTGGCCGACACAAACACCTGGCCCATCTAGGAGTGGCACTGAAGTGTCAGGCAGGATGGCTCTTCAAAAAAATACTCCCCAAACAGCACATGATGCAAAGAAAAAAAGAGGCGCACCAAGGTCGCTGTGTGACTAAGCTAAGCGACCCAAGTGGCCGACACAAACACCTGGCCCATCTAGGAGTGGCACTGCAGTGTCAGGCAGGATGGCCCTTCAAAAAAATACTCCCCAAACAGCACATGATGCAAAGAAAAAAAGAGGCGCACCAAGGTCGCTGTGTGACTAAGCTAAGCGACCCAAGTGGCCGACACAAACACTTGGCCCATCTAGGAGTGGCACTGCAGTGTCAAGCAGGATGGCCCTTCAAAAAAAATACTCCCCAAACAGCACATGATGCAAAGAAAAAAAGAGGCGCACCAAGGTCGCTGTGTGACTAAGCTAAGCGACACAAGTGGCCAACACAAACACCTGGCCCATCTAGGAGTGGCACTGCAGTGTCAGGCAGGATGGCCCTTCAAAATAATAGTCCCCAAACAGCACATGATGCAAAGAAAAATGAAAGAAAAAAGAGCTGCAAGATGGAATTGTCCTTGGGCCCTCCCACCCACCCTTATGTTGTATAAACAGGACATGCACACTTTAACGAACCCATCATTTCAGTGACAGGGTCTGCCACACGACTGTGACTGAAATGACTGGTTGGTTTGGGCCCCCACCAAAAAAGAAGCAATCAATCTCTCCTTGCACAAACTGGCTCTACAGAGGCAAGATGCCCACCTCATCATCATCCTCCGATTCCTCACCCCTTTCACTGTGTACATCCCCCTCCTCACAGATTATTAATTCGTCCCCACTGGAATCCACCATCTCAGGTCCCCGTGTACTTTCTGGAGGCAATTGCTGCTGGTGAATGTCTCCACGGAGGAATTGATTATAATTCATTTTAATGAACATCATCTTCTCCACATTTTCTGGAAGTAACCTCGTACGCCGATTGCTGACAAGGTGAGCGGCTGCACTAAACACTCTTTCGGAGTACACACTGGAGGGAGGGCAACTTAGGTAGAATAAAGCCAGTTTCTGCAAGGGCCTCCAAATTGCCTCTTTTTCCTGCCAGTATACGTACGGACTGTCTGACGTGCCTACTTGGATGCGGTCACTCATATAATCCTCCACCATTCTTTCAATGGTGAGAGAATAATATGCAGTGACAGTAGACGACATGTCAGTAATCGTTGGCAGGTCCTTCAGTCCGGACCAGATGTCAGCACTCACTCCAGACTGCCCTGCATCACCGCCAGCGGGTGGGCTCGGAAGTCTTAGCCTTTTCCTCGCACCCCCAGTTGCGGGAGAATGTGAAGGAGGAGATGGTGACGGGTCACGTTCCGCTCGACTTGACAATTTTCTCACCAGCAGGTCTTTGAACCTCTGCAGACTTGTGTCTGCCGAAAAAAGAGATACAACGTAGGTTTTAAATCTATGATCGAGCACGGTGGCCAAAATGTAGTACTCTGATTTCAACAGATTGACCACCCGTGAATCCTGGTTAAGCGAATTTAGGGCTCCATCCACAAGTCCCACATGCCTAGCGGAATCGCTCTGTTTTAGCTCCTCCTTCAATGTCTCCAGCTTCTTCTGCAAAAGCCTGATGAGGGGAATGACCTGACTCAGGCTGGCAGTGTCTGAACTGACTTCACGTGTGGCAAGTTCAAAGGGTTGCAGAACCTTGCACAACGTTGAAATCATTCTCCACTGCACTTGAGTCAGGTGCATTCCCCCTCCTTTGCCTATATCGTGGGCAGATGTATAGGCTTGAATGGCCTTTTGCTGCTCCTCCATCCTCTGAAGCATATAGAGGGTTGAATTCCACCTCGTTACCACCTCTTGCTTCAGACGATGGCAGGGCAGGTTCAGGAATGTTTGGTGGTGCTCCAGTCTTCTGTACGAGGTGCATGAATGCCGAAAGTGGGTCGCAATTCTTTGGGCCACCGACAGCATCTCTTGCACGCCCCTGTCGTTTTTTAAATAATTCTGCGCCACCAAATTCAAGGTATGTGCAAAACATGGGACGTGCTGGAATTTGCCCAGATGTAAGGCACGCACAATATTGCTGGCGTTGTCCGATGTCACAAATCCCCAGGAGAGTCCAATTGGGGTAAGCCATTCTGCGATGATCTTCCTCAGTTGCCGTAAGAGGTTTTCAGCTGTGTGCCTATTCTGGAAAGCGGTGATACAAAGCGTAGCCTGCCTAGGAACGAGTTGGCGTTTGCGAGATGCTGCTACTGGTGCCGCCGCTGCTGTTCTTGCAGCGGGAGGCAATACATCGACCCAGTGGGCTGTCACAGTCATATAGTCCTGAGTCTGCCCTGCTCCACTTGTCCACATGTCCGTGGTTAAGTGGACATTGGGTACAACTGCATTTTTTAGGACACTGGTGAGTCTTTTTCTGAGGTCTGTGTACATTTTCGGTATCGCCTGCCTAGAGAAATGGAACCTAGATGGTATTTGGTACCGGGGACCCAGTACCTCAATCAAGTCTATAGTTGGCTCTGAATTAACGATGGATACCGGAACCACGTTTCTCACCGCCCAGGCTGCCAAGGCCTCAGTTATCCGCTTTGCAGCAGGATGACTGCTGTGATATTTCATCTTCCTCGCAAAGGACTGTTGTACAGTCAATTGCTTACTGGAAGTAGTACAAGTGGTCTTCCGACTTCCCCTCTGGGATGCCGATCGACTCCCAGCAGCAACAACAGCAGCGCCAGCAGCAGTAGGCGTTACACTCAAGGATGCATCGGAGGAATCCCAGGCAGGAGAGGACTCGTCAGACTTGACAGTGACATGGCCTGCAGGATTATTGGCTTTCCTGGGTAAGGAGGAAATTGACACTGAGGGAGTTGGTGGTGTGGTTTGCAGGAGCTTGGTTACAAGAGGAAGGGATTTAGTGGTCAGTGGACTGCTTCCGCTGTCACACAAAGTTTTTGAACTTGTCACTGACTTATGATGAATGCGCTGCAGGTGACGTATAAGGGAGGATGTTCCGAGGTGGTTAACGTCCTTACCCCTACTTATTACAGCTTGACAAAGGCAACACACGGCTTGACACCTGTTGTCCGCAATTGTGTTGAAATAATTCCACACCGAAGAGCTGATTTTTTTTGTATTTTGACCAGGCATGTCAATGGCCATATTCGTCCCACGGACAACAGGTGTCTCCCCGGGTGCCTGACTTAAACAAACCACCTCACCATCAGAATCCTCCTTGTCAATTTCCTCCCCAGCGCCAGCAACACCCATATCCTCATCCTGGTGTACTTCAACACTGACATCTTCAATTTGACTATCAGGAACTGGACTGCGGGTGCTCCTTCCAGCACTTGCAGGGGGCGTGCAAATGGTGGAAGGCGCAAGCTCTTCCCGTCCAGTGTTGGGAAGGTCAGGCATCGCAACCGACACAATTGGACTCTCCTTGGGGATTTGTGATTTCGAAGAACACACAGTTCTTTGCTGTGCTTTTGCCAGCTTAAGTCTTTTCTTTTTTCTAGCGAGAGGATGAGTGCTTTCATCCTCATTTGAAGCTGAACCACTAGCCATGAACATAGGCCAGGGCCTCAGCCGTTCCTTGTCACTCCGTGTCGTAAATGGCATATTGGCAAGTTTATGCTTCTCCTCAGACGCTTTTAATTTTGATTTTTGGGTCATTTTACTGAACTTTTGTGTTTTGGATTTTACATGCTCTCTACTATGACATTGGGCATCGGCCTTGGCACACGTTGTTGATGGCATTTCATCGTCTCGGCCATGGCTAGTGGCAGCAGCTTCAGCACGAGGTGGAAGTGGATCTTGATCTTTCCCTATTTTTTTAACCTCCACATTTTTGTTCTCCATATTTTAATGTGTGGAATTATATGCCAGTATCAATAGCAATGGCCTACTACTATATATACTGCGCACAACTAAAATGCACCACAGGTATACAATGTAGATGGATAGTATACTTAATGGATGACGAGTGACGACACAGAGGTAGGTACAGCAGTGGCCTACCGTACTGCTATATATAGTATACTGGTGGACACTGTCAGCAAACTGCTAAACTAGTCTAAAATGCACCACAGGTATACAATGTAGATGGATAGTATACTTAATGGATGACGAGTGACGACACAGAGGTAGGTACAGCAGTGGCCTACCGTACTGCTATATATAGTATACTGGTGGACACTGTCAGCAAACTGCTAAACTAGTCTAAAATGCACCACAGGTATACAATGTAGATGGATAGTATACTTAATGGATGACGAGTGACGACACAGAGGTAGGTACAGCAGTGGCCTACCGTACTGCTATATATACTATACTGGTGGACACTGTCAGCAAACTGCTAAACTAGTCTAAAATGCACCACAGGTATACAATGTAGATGGATAGTATACTTAATGGATGACGAGTGACGACACAGAGGTAGGTACAGCAGTGGCCTACCTTACTGCTATATATAGTATACTGGTGGACACTGTCAGCAAACTGCTAAACTAGTCTAAAATGCACCACAGGTATACAATGTAGATGGATAGTATACTTAATGGATGACGAGTGACGACACAGAGGTAGGTACAGCAGTGGCCTACCGTACTGCTATATATAGTATACTGGTGGACACTGTCAGCAAACTGCTAAACTAGTCTAAAATGCACCACAGGTATACAATGTAGATGGATAGTATACTTAATGGATGACGAGTGACGACACAGAGGTAGGTACAGCAGTGGCCTACCTTACTGCTATATATAGTATACTGGTGGACACTGTCAGCAAACTGCTAAACTAGTCTAAAATGCACCACAGGTATACAATGTAGATGGATAGTATACTTAATGGATGACGAGTGACGACACAGAGGTAGGTACAGCAGTGGCCTACCGTACTGCTATATATAGTATACTGGTGGACACTGTCAGCAAACTGCTAAACTAGTCTAAAATGCACCACAGGTATACAATGTAGATGGATAGTATACTTAATGGATGACGAGTGACGACACAGAGGTAGGTACAGCAGTGGCCTACCGTACTGCTATATATAGTATACTGGTGGACACTGTCAGCAAACTGCTAAACTATTCTAAAATGCACCACAGGTATACAATGTAGATGGATAGTATACTTAATGGATGACGAGTGACGACACAGAGGTAGGTACAGCAGTGGCCTACCATACTGCTATATATAGTATACTGGTGGACACTGTCAGCAAACTGCTAAACTAGTCTAAAATGCACCACAGGTATACAATGTAGATGGATAGTATACTTAATGGATGACGAGTGACGACACAGAGTTAGGTACAGCAGTGGCCTACCGTACTGCTATATATAGTATACTGGTGGACACTGTCAGCAAACTGCTAAACTAGTCTAAAATGCACCACAGGTATACAATGTAGATGGATAGTATACTTAATGGATGACGAGTGACGACACAGAGGTAGGTACAGCAGTGGCCTACCGTACTGCTATATATAGTATACCGGTGGACACTGTCAGCAAACTGCTAAACTAGTCTAAAATGCACCACAGGTATACAATGTAGATGGATAGTATACTTAATGAATGACGAGTGACGACACAGAGGTAGGTACAGCAGTGCACTCTGCACTGTACTCCTCCTATATAATATTAATTATACTGGTGGTCCCCAGTCCCCACAATAAAGCAGCACACTGTGAGCACAGATATGGAGTGTTTTTCAGGCAGACAACGTATACTGGTGGTCACTGTCAGCAAAACTCTGCACTGTACTCCTGCTATAGCTGCTCCCCAGTCCCCACAATTAAGCAGTGTGAGCACTCAGCACAGATATATCATGCAGCACACTGAGCACAGATATGGTATGGAGCGTTTTTTTCAGGCAGAGAACGGATAAACTGGTGGTCACTTATTATTATCAGCAAAACTCTGCACTGTACTCCTAACAGGTGCTCCCCAATCCTCCCCACAATTAGCAATAAACAACCAATCAAATCAACTGTCTTCTACTATATAAACGGAGAGGACGCCAGCCACGTCCTCTCCCTATCATCTCCAATGCACGAGTGAAAATGGCGGTGACGCGCGGCTGCTTATATAGAATCCGAATCTCGCGAGAATCCGACAGCGGGATGATGACGTTCGGGCGCGCTCGGGTTAACCGAGCCATACGGGAGAATCCGAGTATGACTCGGACCCGTGTAAAAAGGGTAAAGTTCGGGGGGGTTCGGTTTTTTGGAAACCGAACCCGCTCATCACTAACACACACACACACACACACACACACACACACACACACACACACACACACACACACACCATTTTTCTTTTTTTTAAGGTGGGGAGGGCAGAGCTGGATTAAGGGGGGGAGGTCCCGGGGATACGTACCCCGGGACCCCCTTTCCAAAAGGGCCCCCTGCCACACCACAGATCGGATCTTTCTTCAATCCGATCTGCGGTGCTGCACTCACGAGCCCCGGCTCCCCGCTGCCCTGTCCCTCCTCCTCCTTCAGTTCAGCGTGCGGCGCACCAATGACGGAGCCGCATGCTTGCTGAGCCGGACAGCAATTGGACAACTGAGCCGTTGCTCAGCTGCGCTGACTACAGCTCTAAGAAGAGTGCTCTTTCAGGTGTAGTCAGGGCAGCTGAGCGACGGCTCAGCTGTCCAATTGCTGTCCGGCTCAGCAAGACTGCGGCTCAGTCACGCTGAACTGAAGGAGGAGGATTCCCTGCCAGGGACCCTCATCGGCCAGCTCTGCAGGTACCAGCAGCAAGTATCATGCACTATCGTGCCTGCAACTTGCCATAGGCAGTGGTAAGCAAACTGTATCATATAGTTGTGGAACTATCAGTCCCAGCAGCGTGTATTGGGGGAACAGGCACATAACCTGCACACACATACACACAGCCTGGACACACAGCTACAAAAAACTGAAAAACTAAAAAAATAATTATAAAAACAAATATATATATATATATATATATATATATATTTTTTCGTTTTTTAGTCCATGGGGCCCCCTGCTCTTTAGTACCCCAGGCCTCCCGGGGCCTTAATCCGGCTCTGGGGGAGGGGGCACTAAACTCCAACTTGCCACTAGGCGACTGGGATGAATTTATGCCCTTGCCCTAAGTGGATGAGCTAACCTGGGCTATGATGGCACTCCCTTACTGGAGGCAGAGGGTGAGGTGAATCACCTATACTGCTGCAGCGTGACTTGGTGCTGACTGAAGGAGCAGTGACCCCTGTGGCAGCCTGGACCCCATAGCAGCCGCACTCCTGCACCTATGGTAGTTACGACGCTGCCGTTGTGGTTAGATCTTAAAAACGTAAAAATTGTAACAGTTTTCTAGAATATTAACCTTGCATAGTAATTGGATGTGCGACGGACACTTTTCGTGTTTTGGGTTTTGGTTTTGGATCTGGATCCCCGCTCGTGTTTTGGATCTGGATTGGTTTTGCCAAAACCACCCTCTCGGGGTTTGGTTTTGGATCTGGATGATTTTTGAAGAAAACATAAAAAGAGCTAAAATCACAGAATTTGGGGGTAATTCTGATCCTACAGTATTATTAACCTCAATAACATTAATTTCCAGTCTTTTCTGAACACCTCACACCTCACTATATTGTTTTTAGGCCAAAAGGTTGCATCAAGGTCACTGAATGAGTAAGCTAAGTGACACAAGTGAGGGGCACAAACACCTGGCCCATCTAGGAGTGGCACTGCAGTGGCAGACAGGATGGCAGATTTAAAAACTAGGCCCCAAAGAGCACATAAAGCAAAGAAAAAAAAGAGGTGCAAGATGGAATTTTCATTGGGCCCTCCCACCCACCCTTATGTTGTATAAACAGGAAATTCACACTTTAACAAACCGATCATTTCAGCGACACGGCAGTGGCTGAAATGATTGGTTTGTTTGAGCCCCCACCAAAAATGAAACAATTAATCTCTCCTTGCACAAACTGGCTCTACAGTGGCATGATGTCGTCCTCATCTTCAGAATCCCGCCCCCTTGAGTGTTTACATCCTCATCCTCACAAAGAAATAATATTCAAACAAAACCACATCATTTAGGTGTCAGTGGACTGCTTACGCTGTTACCCAAAGTTTCTGAACGTGACCATGACTTATGATGAATGCGCTGCAGGTGATGTATAAGGGAGGATGTTCCTAGGTGGTTAACATCCTTACCCTTACTTATTATGGATTGACAAAGGCAACAGATGGCTTCACACCTGTTGTCCGGATTTGTGGAGAAATAATTCCCCACCGAAGAGGTGGCTTTTTTGGTATTTTGCCCAGGCATGACAATATTCTTTTTCATCCCATGGCTAACAACTGTCTCCACTGGTGCCTTATTCAAACAAACCACATCACCATCAGCATCCTCATCGTCAACTTCCTCAGCAGCGCCAGCTACACCCATATCTTCCTCATCCTGGTGTACTTCTACATTGACATCCTCAATCTTAATATCAGCAACTGGACTGGCGGTGCTCCTCCCAGCACTTGTAGGGGGCTTGCAAATGGTGGTAGGAGCCTCCTCTTCCCATACAGTGTTGTGAAGCTCAGGCCTAGACATCGCAACCGCAGACAGTGCCAGCACCCCTGTATTTTCACAACACCTCTGTCATTTTACAGCATACAAGACAGGGCCAGTGTACATTGATTTTCACTGCACCCGAGAATAATTACAGCATACAATACAGGGCCAGTGTACATTGATTTTCACTGCACCCTAGAATTATTACAGCATACAAGACAGTGTACATTGATTTTAACTGCACCCATGAATTTTTTTCAACATACAAGGCCATTGTAATGTTATTTGAACAGCAACACCCATATATTTTACACCATACAGTAGTGTGCTTTTAATTTTTAACAACTGCACCCCTGCATTTTTACAACATACAGGGCCAGCAGCACCCCTATATTTTACAGCATACAGCAGTGTGCTTTTAATTTTTAACTGCACCCTTAAATTTTTACAACATACAGGGCCAGAGTAATGTTATTTGATCAGCAACACCTATATTTTACAGCATAGGCAGTGTGCTATTAACTCTTAACAACTGCACCTCTGAATTTTTACAACATAAAGGGACAGCAGCACCCCTATATTTTACAGCATACAGCAGTGTGTTTTTAATGTTTAACAACTGCACCCCTGAACTTTTACAATATACAGGGCCGGTGTAATGTTATTTGAACAGCAACATTCCTCTATTTTACAGCATACAGCAGTGTGCTTTTAATTTTTAACAACTGTACCCCTGAATTTTTATAGCATACAGGGTCAGTGTAATGTTATTTGAACATCAACACCCCTATATTTTACACCATACAGTAGTGTGCTTTTAATTTTTAACAACTGCACCCCTGCATTTTTACAACATTCAGGGCCAGCAGCACCCCTATATTTTACAGCATACAGCAGTGTGCTTTTAATTTTTAACAACTGCACCTCTAAATTTTTACAACATGCAGGGCCAGCAGCACCCCTATATTTTAAAGCATACAGGAGCAGTGTGCTTTTCATTTTTAACAACTGCACCTCTGAATTTTTATAGCATGCAGGGCCAGTGGAATGTTATTTGAACAGCAACATCCCTATATTTTACAGCATACAGCAGTGTGCTTCAAATTTTTAACTGCACCCCTGTATTATTACAACATACAGGGCCAGCAGCACCCCAATATTTTACAGCATACAGGAGCAGTGTGTTTTTAATTTTTAACAACTGCACCTCTGAATTTTTACAACATACAGGGACAGCAGCACCCCTATAGCTTAAAGCATACAGGAGCAGTGTGCTTTTAATTTTTAACAACTGCACCCCTGAAATTTTACAACCTACAGGGCCAGCAGCACCCCTATATTTTCCAGCATAGAGGAGGACAATGCCCCTGCACCCTGTACAACACAGTGATAGCCAGGACAGCAACACCCATGTACAGCTGCAGCACATGAAACACCAGTGACAGCCAGGACAGCACCCCTAACACAGCACAGGTACACCACAGTGACTGAAGCAGCACCCATACAGAGCACACACTAACCCCACTCGACACCACCACCAACAGAGAGAGACAGAGGTCTGTCTTCCTAGGTATGGGATTCAGGGTCGACAGTGTCTAGGTCGATGCCCATTATGTTGACACATATTGGTTGACAGTGGCTAGGTTGACACTAGAAATAGGTCGTCATGGCCATTAGGTTGACATGAACACAGTCAGCATGAAAAATGGTTGACATGAGTTTAAAAAAAAAATTGGTCTTGTTTTTTTTTGGAAAGTGACTGGGAACTCCACTGGAGTATCCACCAAGGGATCAAGCTAGAACAAGACAAGCACACTGTTGTAGATGCTAAAAGTCAATGTAATTCCAATCCAAAGCATAACACCCAAACCATGGAAATATACATAGCAGCACATGTACACAGCAGCATAGCAGCACATGTACCCAACAGCACAGATACTTATCAGATCATCCCAACAGATGTTTGGATCACCTTCATCAGGGGGAAGCCATATAAAGTGTCATAGGTCCTCATTCAGTTGGATCCAGCCGCAAAAATTACAATGATGATGCGGGCACATGCACAGGGCCTGTCCTGCGCATGTGCCCGCATTTACTGCGTGGGACCAATAGTAAATGCGAACGCCTCTGCCTGATTGACAGGCAGAGGCATTCGCAGGGAGGGAGGGGGTGGCAACGCTCCATTTCCAAGGCAGAGATGGAGCATTGTGGGGGCGGCGGCATCTGAATGGTGGCGTGGCGTGGGCAGGATCGGGGCGGCTGTGTGATGTCAAATATGGCGACGAGCCTCCTGCCATCATAACCAGGCAGCGCCGCCAGGATCCAGCCACAATTTCAGCGATCATGCTAAAATTTAAGTGTGATTGCAATTTCAGCGCAATCGCAGTGGGTGGGCAGTGGACTGCATGCGGGTGCAGCCTTGCCCTGTGATGGGCGGCCCCCAGCATGTGTGCAAAAGAATCGTAAATTCTGATGTTTAGCAGAAGTTACAATCCTTACTGAACAGGGTCCATAGTACAAAGAAACTGTTAAACAGTATATTCCATATTGTAAAGTGCAGTTTACAATATGGAATATACTGTAGTTTAACAGGATTGGTCGGTAAATGCCTCATAGCGAGGTGAAGCAGGAAGGGACAGCGACAAGGTGTGTTAACATCTTGTCTGCCAAAGCAGGGGAGTGAAAGCTCCATTCCTCCAGCCATGTCCCCCTGAGCAAACAGCGCATCAGCTCAGTGCTGACGCTTTGTGTCTCCCTGTCCCGGCCGGCTCCTCTGCGCATGCGCGGGATCTCGCTACTCATGCGATATCCCCAGCGCAGTCCGGATCCGGCAGCCGCCACAGCCAGGAACAGCTCTGTTCCTGCTGTAGTGTATGGGCATCGACACCATGCAGCTGTCAAAATCAACAGCTGCAGGTGTTGGAACGGTCAGCGATGCTGACCGTCAGTGTCGGACTGGGGCATGTAGGGCACACCGGGGGAATGCAGTGGTAGGGGCCCATGTTTAGGGGTGTGTCCAGTCCTCAGAGGGGGTGTGGCCTGCCACCTCATTTGTTTGACTAACCATTAGAGAGTGCAACGTCTGGGCCCCTTCATAAATATATACAGTATATTCAGCTGCTGCATGCATGACAATGTACCAGATTAATAACAGCAATGCACTGTAGAAAATACACCATAGTCCAGTATAAGGTAACATATGTATGATGTATAATTCAAGTGCACAGTCTGGAACCTGATCCTTAGAGCAGGAGATGGGCCCCCAGGCAGTGGGGCCCACCGGTGGTTTCCCCTGTACCCCTGTGGGCCAGTCCAAGCCTGCTGACCGTTCATACATTGTCCACGCATATCGGCCTGCTATCTCACCTGTCACTCCAAGAAGTAGGAGCATATCCAAAATTCCTAAGACACTGCACCAGGGGCATATAAAATGAGGAGAGGACCCATGTTCAACCACAATCTGGGGGCCATCTCTTCTGTAGCTGGCAGCACCGTGAGTAGACTGTAGCACTGTAGCAGAGTATATTTCGCATGATCAGGTCTACAAGGAAATGGTGCAGCTGACATTTTGCTTGTGATTTTTCTACAGTGCGTGCACAGATCACCGGGAAAATGGCTGGTCCGCCCCGCAAAGCCTGTGCCTGTCAATCACATTGCGGACGTATACTTCAGGGCACAATGCGCGTGCACACACCACCTGGATGCAGCCGCTGCAAGTGACCACGCGGCTGCATCCAGGTCTGAATCGGGCCCATAGTCATGTTGATGTAACGTTTAGTGTTAGTGTATATCTAGTGTTATCCTGCCCTAACTCTAACCACAGCCTAACTCTAATCCTGTACTGTCATATTGTGACCCTCACTTTACTGTATGTCCGTGAACGAGATTTCGGCCATGTCAGAATGCCGACATAATAACTACATACCCTTTAAAAGTTCTACATTCTAAAACATGGAAATATCGGCTGTACAAGTTTTTCACTATTCATTTCTAGATAACAAATATGTGTAACTTGCCTGAGTTTGTTTAACAAGCAAAAATAGGTTTCCTTATTTTGTAAATGTGCTCCCTAGATCTTTGCTAATTCAATTATATTAAATAAGCTACTAGGCTACACTATTCTATTGCATATGAACAATAGAAAATAAACTGGAGAGGCTGAAGAAAAAAATAGTCCTCTCAAGGCTGCTCATTCCTCCCATATCCTTCCACCGTATCCAGTAAGTGCCGGCCTTTTCCCCAGCTGCACCTTCTCTGTTACAGGCTGTTTACTTACAATACAAAGCTCAGCTACTTGGCACAAGTGTATGTGCAGTTAGTGCTGGGCTGGCGGACAGGGAGAGAGGGACGGAAACAGTGACTGTGCGTCTGCTGGACTGATAGTGAGTATTATACTGTATTGTATTCCTGTTCCCACTGCACTATACACAGATGCTGTGCTCTACAGTGTATCTTTTTAATAGGTTATTTATTATATATATATATATATATATATTCAGCCCATACTCAACTGCTCAACCAAATCTGTAAATAGTTTCAGAACAGTGCGTCATAATAGGATGCATCTACATAATACATAGAAATTATGCTATAATAATAATAAAAAAAAAAAAAAAAAAAGCTTTTAAGAAAATGTATTTGCATGTAAAAGAAATTTGGTTGAGCAGTTGAGTATGGGGTGATATATACCAGCATTCTGGTGGTTGGGATCCCGGCGTCGGTATTCTGGCCACCGGGATCCATGTTATAGTATGAGTTATAGTATGTCTAGCTGAATGTTTGTATACAGCAAATCCCATCTATATTCTGCTAGAACAAAGGTGGTCATTCCGAGTTGTTCGCTCGGTAAATTTCTTCGCATCGCAGCGATTTTCTGCTTAGTGCGCATGCGCAATGTTCGCACTGCGCCTGCGCCAAGTAAATTTGCTATGAAGTTAGGAATTTTACTCACGGCTTTTTCATCGTTCAGGCGATCGTAATGTGATTGACAGGAAGTGGGTGTTTCTGGGCGGAAACTGGCCGTTTTATGGGTGTGTGTGAAAAAACGCTACCGTTTCTGGGAAAAACGCGGGAGTGGCTGGAGAAACGGAGGAGTGTCTGGGCGAACGCTGGGTGTGTTTGTGACGTCAAACCAGGAACGACAAGCACTGAACTGATCGCAGATGCCGAGTAAGTCTGGAGCTACTCAGAAACTGCTAAGAGAGGTGTAATCGCAATATTGCGAATACGTCGTTCGCAATTTTAAGGTGCTAAGATTCACTCCCAGTAGGCGGCGGCTTAGCGTGAGTAAATCTGCTAAAAGCAGCTTGCGAGCGAACAACTCGGAATGACCCCCAAAGTTTGCAAATCGCGATCCAACCGGAATTTCTGCATTCGCCCAGCGGTCACATGCGCAGGGCCCATCCAGTGCATGCGCCCACATTTACTGCGGGTAACCCGCAGTAAATGCGAATGCCTCTGCCTGATTGACAGGCAGAGACGTCTGTGGGGCAGCAATGCTCCATTTCCAAGGCAGAGACGGAGCATTGCGGGGGCGACGGCTAAGGAATGGGGGCATGGTGGTGGCGTTATTGGGAGCTGCTACGGGATGTCACAAGCAGCCCTCTGATCAAAAAGATTGTGGCAGGCCTCCTGCCGTCACGGGATCCGGTCTGAAGATCGACACTGTCTAGGTCGACCACTATAGGTCAACAGTCACTAGGTCGACAGGGTTGGAAGGTCGACAAGGTTTCTAGGTCAACATGTGCTAGGTCGACAGGTCAAAAGGTCGACATGAGTTTTTAATTTTTTTTTCTTTTTTTAACTTTTTCATACTTAACAATCCACATGGACTACGATTGGAATGGTAATCTGTGCCGAGCAAAGCCACGAGCCATGCCAGGGGACGCGGTGCACTAATTGGGATCCCGGTCACTCTACGAAGAAAACGACACCCAAAAAAAAAAACCTCATGTCGACCTTTAGACCTGTTGAGCTAGCACATGTCGACATAGAAACCCTGTCGACCTTCCAACCCTATCGACCTAGTGACTGTTGACCTATAGTGGTCGACCTAAACATTGTCGACCTAGACACTGTCGATCTAATGATCCACACCCTCAGTCACAGCCATGCTGCGACAGCAGGAGGCATCCACAATTTCAGTGATCACGCTGAAATTGCAGTGCGATTGCAATTTCAGCGTGATCGCATTGGTTGGACGGTGGGCTGCATGCTGGGCGGTTTTGCCCTGTAATGGGAGGCCCCCAGCATGCAAGCAAATGGATTGTAAATTCTGCTGCTTAGCAGAATTTACAATCCTTACTGAAAGAGGTCCATAACCTCCCAGCAGAGGTGTATCTAGGGGTCTGAGCTCCCCTGGCAAAGTAAGGAACTGGCGCCCCCCACCTCCCCCACCCAGAGACATGGGGGGGGGGGGGGGAGTTACAGATAGGCTGAGGTCAGGGACACTGAGGGAGGATTACAGGGAAGGTGCGGGTAGGGACAATGAGGTGGAGGACTTACAGGGAGGCTGAGGTCAGGGACACTGAGGGGCAAGTACAGGGAGGGTGAGGCAGGGACACTGAGGGGGAATTACAGGGAAGGTGCGGGTAGGGACAATGAGGTGGAGGACTTACAGGGAGGCTGAGGTCAGGGACACTGAGGGGCAAGTACAGGGAGGGTGTGGGCAGGGACCAGGGGCGGATTGGGAACAAAAAGCAGCCCTGGAAAAATTTGTACTAGTGGCCCCACATGGACAGCACCAGAGGTGTAAGGTCTAGCCATGGGCCATGGCAGCAGCACCCTCCCCCCAAGACTTTCCAGATAGTGGACATGTCCAGCATCAACGGGGAAAGTTAAAAAGAAATAAAATTAAATATTATGAGCACATTATATGATACACCTTCAGAATTTAGGAAACTATATAATTCTTTAGAAAGATATATTTTCTTGCTTATTCCACCAACCGCGAATCCCAATCACTATTCACTCAATCTTATATGTCAGCCAAGCAGGCAGACAGAGCATACACTAGATCATCTGCAATCACAGGCTAAGTGGCAAAGTAATTTTCATATATACAAATTTTTTTGCATCTTATTCATTATGTCAATAAAAAGGACCACATGTCCTCAAACAAAACAGGCCCCACGGGTGCGTCGACCCATTGGGAATCTTCCCTGTAAACCTTATGGCCAATCCGCCTCTGGTAGGGACACTGAGGGGGAATTACAGAAGTGTGCGTGCAGGGACACTGAGGGGCAATTACAGGGAGGGTGTGGGTAGGGACACTGAAGGGGAATTACAGGAGTGCGGGCAGGGACACTGAGGGGGAATTACGGGGTGGGTACGGGCAGGGACACTGAGGTAGAATTGAAGGAGGGTGTGGGCAGGGACACTGAGGGGGGAGTCACAGGGAGGCTGAGGTCAGGGACACTAACGGGAATTACAGGGAGGGTTCGGGTATGGAAAATGAGAGGGAGGGGCTACAGGGAGGCTGAGGTCAAGGACACTGAGGGACAATTACAGGGAGGGTGCGGGAAGGGACACTAAGAGGGAATTACAGGAGTGTGCTGGCAGGGACACTGACGGGGAGTCACAGGGAGGCTGAGGTCAGGAACACTGAGGGAGAATTACAGAGAGGGTGCAGGCGGGGACACTGAGGAGGAATTACGAGGAGGGTGCGGGCAGGGAGACTGAGAGGGAATTACGGGGAGGGTACGGGCAGGGACACTGAAGTAGAATTACAGGAGGGTGAGGGCAGGGACACTGAGTGGGGAGTCACAGGGAGGCTGAGGTCAGGGACACTAATGGGGAATTACAGGGAGGGATCGGGTATGGAAAATGAGAGGGAGGGGCTACAGGGAGGCTGAGGTCAAGGACACTGAGGGACAATTACAGGGAGGGTGCGGGAAGGGACACTAAGAGGGAATTACAGGAGTGTGCTGGCAGGGACACTGACGGGGAGTCACAGGGAGGCTGAGGTCAGGAACACTGAGGGAGAATTACAGAGAGGGTGCAGGCGGGGACACTGAGGAGGAATTACGAGGAGGGTGCGGGCAGGGAGACTGAGAGGGAATTACGGGGAGGGTACGGGCAGGGACACTGAAGTAGAATTACAGGAGGGTGAGGGCAGGGACACTGAGTGGGGAGTCACAGGGAGGCTGAGGTCAGGGACACTAATGGGGAATTACAGGGAGGGATCGGGTATGGAAAATGAGAGGGAGGGGCTACAGGGAGGCTGAGGTCAAGGACACTGAGGGACAATTACAGGAAGGGTGCGGGAAAGGACACTATGAGGGAATTAAAGGAGGGTGTGGGCAGGGACACTGAGGGGGGAGTCACAGGGAGGCTGAGGTCAGGGACACTAAGGGGAATTACAGGGAGGGTTTTGTGATAGTGTATTAGAATGCTTAATATTTGTCACACTCCCTTACTAATCTGTGTAAGCCTGAATCTTCAGTGATGGTCCCTGGGACCAGGGGGATGCTGGGAAGTGGGTGGTCCAGTGTGTGGGTGCCTGGAGTTGGTGGTGGAATAAGCAGCACAGCAGTGAACTCACATGTCTCTGTGTCCTGATGACTGGATTTACAAATGTATGAATAAACATGGTATTAGAAGAAGTTTAACTTGGACTGCTAGTGCTCTCAGAGTGTGAAAGATTCTTGCAGAAGTCTGTAAGGCTGTGATACTCAGTGTCTGCAAAGCCTGCTGTGTGCTCCTATCTTCAAACAGTGAGTAACCATGGATAAACTAGCTCCTCCAACCGGCATGCTGATGTCTGGTAACTTGTCTGAAAACTGGAAAAGATTTAAGCAAAGGTTTAATATATATCTTGCTGCATGTGGAGCTGATACAGAGGCTGGCAAAACAAAGGCATCCATTTCCCTCCATGTGATAGGAGAGGATGGGCTGGACATTTATAATAGTTTTCAGTTTGATGAGGGGCAGAATATGGTGCTATCTTCTATAATGCAAAAGTTTGAAGATTACTTTGTGCCAAGGAAAAATGTGACATATGAAAGATATAAGTTTTTCACATGTGATCAGAAGTCTGTAGATGGATTTGATCAGTATGTTACAGAGCTGCAATCACTCAGTAAAACCTGTGAGTTTGGTGATTTAAAGGATTCACTGATTAGAGATCATATTGTCTGTGGAATACCTGATAATGGACTCAGAGAGAGATTGCTGAGAGAGCAAGACCTAACACTAGAAAAGGCAGTGACTATGTGTAGATCTGCAGAAATAACTAGATTTCAAGCCAAAAAGTTACACAAGGACGCTGATGCTGCTGTATATGTAGTACAGAAAACAGAGCCAAGCAAACCTCCATTCTCAAGAATGAAGCAGTCTAAGCCACAGTCTAATAAGGAAATGTGTAGTAGATGTGGAAATGCTCACAATCCTAAAATGTGCCCGGCTTATGGTAAAACCTGCATGAAATGTGGTAGACTTAATCACTTTGCCAAATGCTGTAAAATGAAAAGTGAAACCAAAGTGCATGCTATTAAAAAAACAGAGGAATTCTTTGTGGATTGCATTGAACTTTGCAGTGCAGATAAGAAAGAATGGATTGTCCCTTTAACTGTGAACGAGATTGTTATTCCCTTTAAGCTTGATACTGGCGCGCAGGTGAATTTAATATTGTTTCAAGACTATAAGACTTTTAGAGTAAAACCTAAAATTCATCCAGCCAAAGTGAAAGTTACAGGTTACACTGGGGAGGAAATTCCTGTGAAAGGTACATGCTTAGTGCCACTGAAATATAAGGGACAACAGTTTAAAACATCTCTACTGATTGTGGATAAAAATGTGCAACCGATTCTAGGATTAAGTTCCTGTGAGAAACTAAGCTTGCTAAAGAAAGTTTTTATGGTGACATCACAAGTAGAAGATGACTGCAAATCGATGTTTACAGAATACAGAGACTTGTTTGAAGGTCTAGGTTGTTTGCCTGGAGAGCATAAAATAAATATAGACACACAAGTTTCTTCAGTGATACACCCCTGTAGAAAAGTGCCGTTTGCGCTGAGAGAAAAACTGAAACAAGAGTTAAATTGCATGGAAGCCTTGGGTGTGATACAGAAAGTTGATGAGCCTACTGAATGGGTAAGCTCCTTAGTAATTGTTGAAAAGAAAAATGGATAACTCAGAATATGTCTAGACCCCAGAGATTTAAACAAAGCTATTAAACGAGAACATTTCAAACTACCAACCAGAGATGAAATCATGTTGCAATTTGCGGGAGCAAAATAGTTCAGTAAATTGGACGCATCTTCAGGATTCTGGCAAATGAAGCTAGATGAGGCCAGCTCAAAGCTTTGTACATTTAATACACCAGAAGGTAGATACAGATTTCTTCGACTACCATATGGAATATTGTCTGCTCCAGAAGTATATCACAAAAAGATACACATGATTTTTGACCATATTCCAGGTGTTGAAACAATGATGGATGACATTATTGTCTGGGGATCTACAAAGGAAGAACATGATTCTAGATTGAGACAAGTAATGGAACTTGTCAAGAATGTGAATCTAAAGCTAAACAAGGACAAATGTGAATTTGGCGTCAATACACTTACCTTTATGGGCGACGTGGTCTCGGATCAAGGTGTAAAACCAGACCCAAGGAAAATATCAGCCATAGTGAACATGGAACGTCCTAACAACAAAGACGACGTCAGAAGATTCCTAGGGATGATTACTTACTTAGGAAAGTTTATTTCTCAACTCTCTGAACAAACAGCCTCTCTTAGATGGTTGTTGGACAAAGATAACGAGTGGATGTGGTCACATGAACAAGAAGAAATTTGGCAAAACTTAAAACAGATCATTACAGAGCAACCAGTGCTAAAATTCTTTGATCCTGCAAAAAGAAAAGGAACTTCTAGCGATCACATATGCATGTGAGCGATTTCATCAGTTTGTGTATGGTCAAACATTTACAGTGGAAACTGACCACAAGCCATTGATAGCTATCATGACTAAATCATTACATGACTGTCCCATGAGAATTCAACGAATGCTTATCAGACTACAGAAATATGATGTACACTTGCTGTACTGTCCCGGCAAATACATGTACATTGCTGATACACTTTCTCGTACTGTGGACAAAAGTGAAGGTTCCAAAAGTCTGATGGATGAACAGATAGAAGCCTATGTTAATTTGATCGTAGCTTCTCTACCAGTGTCTCTTGCAAGCCAAGAACAGATTAGGAAAGAAACTGAGACAGATGACACAATGAAAGTGTTGAAATATATCATTCTGAAAGGTTGGCCAGCAGAAAAACATGCGTGCCCGCTGTCTATCCATGATTATTGGATGTACCGCAGTGACCTTACAGTTGTCGACGGTATTATTTACAAAGGCAATAGGTTTGTCATACCTGCATGACTAAGAAAAACTATGCTGTGCAAGATACATGAAGGCCACTTAGGAGAAGAAAAATGTAAGCGGAGAGCGCGTGAAGTTATGTATTGGCCAAGAATGAACCAAGACTACAGCTACATGTGAATTATGTCTTACGTATAGACCGAAACAACAAGTCGAGCCACTGAGTCCTCACGCAGTGCCAGAGGGACCGTACCAGAAGATTGGCGCAGATTTGTTTGATTGTAATGGGAAAACGTACATTGTCGTGACTGATTATTACTCTACCCTGAGGTGAAGACACTACATACAACTACTAGTAAAGCTGTAATCAATTGCATGAAGTCAATCTTTGCAAGGCATGGTGTTCCTATGGAAGTGTTCACTGACAATGGTCTTCGGTTTTCCAGTGCTGAATTTAGACAATTTGCTGATGAGTGGGAATTTGTGCATACTACGTCAAGTCCCCACTATCCACGCTCAAATGGGTTGGTGGAAAGTTCAGTAAAAACTGTAAAGAGTCTCATGAAAAAAGCTCAAGAAGGTAAAGAAGATTTCTACAAAAGTCTTTTAATCTACCGCAGTACACCTTTACAGAATGGACTTTCTCCTGCACAAATGCTGATGGGAAGGAGGATTAGAGCAAATCTCCCGATACATGATGTACTGCTTAATACACATAACTCAGCGTTGGTCAGACTGAGTAAGGAACGTCAACAGGCGAAACAGAAACTCTTCCATGACAGGCGAGCATAAAGCTTATCTGATCTAAAATTGGGTGACCAAGTCCGTCTCAGAGATCACGAGAAAGGTATTTGGGTGCAGAAAGGTATTGTGCAAGCACAAGTAGCACCAAGATCTTATACTATACGTACAGAGCGTGGAACGGAAGTAAGAAGAAATCGGGTGGATTTAAGATCTCAACCTAACCATAATGAAGACAACATGACTGAAGAATACCCTTCATCTGACATGTATGATGATCCTCATAATGGTGAACAAACCACGATTCTAGAAAGGTCCAACATGGTCGATGAAACACAGACTGTGTATGAGAGACCCAAAAGGGAAATATGCAGACCTGAGAGACTCATTGAAATGTGTTAGATGATGTTCTTAATATGACGTTGTTAATTGTTGCATTGAAGCGTCCAGGGCTTATCTTTAAAGAAAGAGGATGTGATGTTAGTGTATGCTTAATATTTGTAGACACTCCCTTACTAATCTGTGTAAGCCTGAATCTTCAGTGATGGTCCCTGGGACCAGGGGGATGCTGGGAAGTGGGTGGTCCAGTGTGTGTGTGCCTGGAGTTGGCGATGGAATAAACAGCACAGCAGTGAACTCACATCTCTGTGTCCTGATGACTGGATTTACAAACATATGAACAAAACAGGTTTGGGTATGAAAAATGAGAGGGAAGGGCTACAGGGATGCTGAGGTCAAGGACACTGAGGGACAATTACAGGGAGGGTGCGGGAAGGGACACTAAGAGGGAATTACAGGAGTGTGCAGGCAGGGACACTGACGGGGGAGTCACAGGGAGGCTGAGGTCAGGAACACTGAGGGAGAATTACAGAGAGGGTGCAGGCGGGGACACTGAGGTGGAATTACAGGAGGGTGTGGGCAGGGACACTGAGGGGGGAGTCACAGGGAGGCTGAGGTCAGGGACACTAATGGGGAATTACAGTGAGGGTTCGGGTATGGAAAATGAGAGGGTGGGGCTACAGGGAGGCTGAGGTCAAGGACACTGAGGGACAATTACCGGAAGGGTGCGGGAAGGGACACTAAGAGGGAATTACAGGAGTGTGCGGGCAGGGACACTGAGGGGGGAGTCACAGGGAGGCCGAGGTCAGGAACATTGAGGGAGAATTACAAAGAGGGTGCAGGCGGGGACACTGAGGAGGAATTATGAGGAGGGTGCGGGTAGGGACACTGAGATGGAATTACGAGGAGGGTGCGTGCAGGGACACTGAGGTGGAATTACGGGGAGGGTGCAGGCAGGGAGACTGAGGGGGAATGACGAGTAGTGTGTGGGTAGGGACACGGGGAGGTTGCGTGCAGGGATACTGAGGGGTAATTATGGGAAGAGTGCGGGCAAGAACACTGAGATGGAATTACAGGAGTTTATGGGCAGTGTCACTGAGGGTGCAGTTACAGGGATGGTGCAGGCAGGGACATCGAGGGGATATATGCACACATACATAGTTAAAAACCCATCTCTAGGTGTGATGGCACTACATGTCCCAGCAAATCAAGTTGACAAGGTGTGCTGGGACTTGTAGTCTCAACACACTGGTCTAGATACCTCTCCATACAGAGCTCTTTGTAACCTGTGATTCAGACTGCCAGGATAGACCATGCCGTGCAGCTACGGTACCACAGAAAATGTACAGGTGTGCTCATGCTGCACTGCTGACTGGTGCTGATTGTAGTGGCTGATGTTTGATGACAGACTGCGTAGGACCAATGAGAAGGGGAGCGGATGAGGAAGAGGAGGTGCCTCGCCCCTCCCCATACCTGGAAGTGCCCCGCTCCCTGGCTATATTCACCATCATTGTGACCGTAGTCACAGAGAGTGTCAGAGTTCAATACGCTTCTGAGAGTCCGGCAGTGGATGAGCACTGCTAGCTAAGAGATGTACTCAGGGAGAACTACTATGTCATTCTACCCCCTGGCATACCCCCTCCCCCCCCCCCCCCCGTCCCCATGGCCGGCGCCCCTGGCAATAGGAAGATACACCCCTGCCTCCCAGGCTCATAAGCTCTCTTCTCTCCTGGAAAATGGGGCTGCTGATCATCATGGAATTCAGGACAGGGACACCAGTTGTAATGATTGCTGATTGCCTCTATGGAATACCAGCCATTGACAGACTAGCTGGAGGTGTTAAATTATTGATCTCAAGCCCATGTTATTCGGTTAGTCTCTAAGTCAGTGGTTCCCAAACTTCCATGAATCACTGCGCCCTAGAGTTTCAGTATTATTTCATGGCACCCATAGGCCAAAAGTTTCTGATAAATTTGGAAACACATTAAGTAAACTGTGCCTACCTGTTATCCTTCGGGTCAGTTATGTGGCAGTGTACAATTGTGCTTCTGAATGTCCACATGTTTTACGATTGGCAGACATTAGCACTGGGTTTGCCTATCACTTTGACCATAAATAATTTGATTTGGTCCTGGACCACCAACCCAAGGCACCCCTGCAAGAGCCTCACAGCACCCCAGGGTGCCTAGGTACACAGTTTGGGAACCACTGCTCTAACCTGATGGGACTTTACAAGAGTGAAACTTCCTGAAGCCATTGCTTTTGGATATTTATTGGTATAACTTGAGATTATGGTGGTCATACCGAGTTGTTCACTAGCTGCATTCGTTCGCTGTGCAGCGATGAGGAAAAAAATGGCACTTCTGCGCATGTATAGGCGGCGTAATTCGCACGCGTGACGTACTATTACAACGAACGATGTAGTTTCACGCAAGGTCTAGCGATGCTTTTCAGTCGCACTGGATGCCGCAGAGTGATTGACAGGAAGAGGGCGTTTATGGGTGTCAACTGACCGTTTTCAGGGAGTGTCCGAAAAAACACAGGCGTGGCTTGGTGAACGCAGGGCGTGTTTGTGACGTCAAAACAGGAACTGAACAGTCTGAAGTGATCGCAAGCGCTAAGTAGGTTTTGAGCTACTCTGAAACTGCACAAAAAAAACTTTGTAGCCACTCTGCGATCCTTTCGTTCGCACTTCTGCTAAGCTAAAATATACTCCCAGTGGGAGGCGGCATAGCATTTGCACGGCTGCTAAAAACTTCTAGCGAGCGAACAACTCGGAATGAACACCTATATTGTGTTGTGTGGGTAAAAGCCACTACCTGCTGTATCCATATTAAATAAACAGAGCTGAATGCATTCCAAATGCACAGAACTAACTAGATCCACCATAAAAGCCACCTCCATACGTAGTCTACAGGAAAAGTTGGGTCAATGCTAAATACATAGAAATAAAGATCAAAGCTAAATTCAGCCCATATACACCCAAAACTACCCAGATCCACACAAAATCACACAGGTACATCCTGATCCACCCCAAACTAACGCTTTGATTATTTGTGCTAATTTTGTGTGGATCCATCTTTTTGTGTGTTTACTGTAATCATGCATTTTCTATACTGTATATATGTATGTATCCAGCCTGCTCTGTATATTTAGCGTGGATCAGGCTTTTACCCTCTTCCGATATTGCAGAAGTAATAATCTCTAGCTTATGAAACCATGTTTACTAATGTTTTAAAAAGTAACTACATTTAGAAGGACTTTAAAGGTAAGCAGTAAAATACCAGGTGTGTGGGTGTCAGTATTTGTAGCTGGGATATTATCTCCAGGCGTTACATATTTACTCATACAGTATCTGTATTGGTTTTACTCATGGGGAAAAACTTTGACTAGGATTTACAATGCTGCACTGCTAGATGATAGCCATAAAGCGCCCATGGATATGTTTAGGTGATGTGTTTAGAACAACTCCTGTGTCATTGCATGATTGACAGTCACATGACAGGGGATGCAGTCAATTTACCGACAATCAAAATCCCGATGTTCGAAATCCCTACAGCAATTGACCGACGGTCAAAATCCCAACAAGGTCAAAATCCCGACACGGACAAAATACTGACATTTAAAATACAGACAAGGTCAAAATACCGACATGTAAATACTCTGTGCTGCTGTCCCACCGCTAGGGGTGTCTAACCCCACAGAGTTTGTTCCCATATTGTAAGTCAGATGTATACCAAGTTTGGTGTAAATTGTTCCAGACCTTCCACAGTTATGCTGTCTGCTGACATACTCTGTGCTGTTGTCCCACCCCTAGGGGTGCTAGGGGTGTCTGACCCCCACAGTGTTTGTTGCCAGCCTGTAAGTCATATGTGTAGCAAGTTTGTTGTAAATTGCTGCAGGCATTCCAGAGTTATTCTGTCTGCTGAAATACTCTGTGCTGCTGTCCCACCCCTAGGGGTGCTAGGGGTGTCTTCCCACCACAGTGTTTGTTCCCAGATTGTAAGGCATATGTGTACCAAGCTTGTTGTAAGTTGGTCCAGGCATTCGGGAGTTATGCTGTCTCCTGAAATACTCTGTGCTGCTGTCCCACCCCTAGGGGTGTCTAACCCCCACAGAATTTGTTCCCAGAGTATAAGTCATATGTGTACCAAGTTTGTTGTAAATTGCTGCAGGCATTCGGGAATTATGCTGTCTCCTGAAATACTCTGTGCTGCTGTCCCTCCCCTAGGGGTGCTAAGGGTGTCTAACCTCCACAGAATTTGTTCCCAGTGTATAAGTCATATGTGTACCAAGTTTTTTGTAAATTGCTGCAGGCATTCCAGAGCTTGTATCATGTCTGCTGAAATACTCTGTGCTGCTGCCTCACCCCTAGGGGTGCTAGGGGTGTCTGACTCCCACAGTGTTTGTTCCCAGATTGTAAGGCATATGTGTACCAATTTCTGAGTACATTGCTCCAGCAATTCCGGAGTTATGCTGTTACCTGATATACTCTGTGCTGCTGTTCCCCCCTAGGGGATTTCAATTTTTTTTTAAGTTGTCTCCACCGTATTTTAATACACTTGTAAGTAAAATTTCATGATCTTCACTTGTAAACTGTGGATTTGTATAGAAAGACAGACAGAAGGACAAGTTTTCACTTTTATATAGTAGTTATATATATATATATATATATATATATATATATATATTAGAACTACATTTAACTTTTGTTTAAAAAAAACTGTTGAGACACTAAAGTTAATAGTTATAGACAGGTATCACTCACAGAGGAGAGACAGAGGGGTGCAGTGATACAGAGGAATTGTGTGTGATTTCTCTCAGAGGAAAGGGGCGGAGGAGAACTCCTGAGGGCGTAGGCAAGCAGAGGGGAGCTGCACTAGGGACGGACATCGGAAACCTGGCATCAAATGGTTGTTGGGCTTCCGAGATCAATCCAATGATGCAATGACATTAGCCATCACAGCAGTCGCTGGGCAACGACGCCAGGACCAAAGAAAGAGATCGCAGGCCTGATCGCAAGAAGATTGACAGCGGGAAGGAGGATCGGGCGTCTACTCACCGTTTCCCGGGTGTGGTAAGGCGAACGCAGGTGTGTTCGGGCGTTTGGAGGGCGGATGTCTGACGTCACAGCTGGGACCTTCATCGCTGGATCCGTCGCACTGGGTAAGTAGATGCAGGGCTAGTCTTGTTCTGCACAAAACGTTTTTAGCATAGCAGGACTGCACAAGCGTTCGCAGCCCTTCTATGGTAAAATACACTCCCCCATAGCCAGCGTCTAGTTGATCGCACGAGCAGCAAAAAGTTGCTACTACGTGCGATCAACTCGGAATGACCACCCAGAGCCGGCCATAGGCATAGGCAAACTAGGCAATTGCTAGGGCATTTGATATGCCTATGGGCATCAGCAGCTTCTGCTGATTAAAATGATATGCGGCATGCCTATTTTCTGTGTGTAGCATTTCATATGCAGATACAGCCACAGTCTCACACAGTATATAGGCATGCTGCATATCATTTTAATCAGAAGAAGCTGCTTGTGCATCCTAGCCACATAGCAATGCAAATAAGATGCATTTTAATAAATAAAATGTGCTCGACGTTAGCATTGAGGCAAGATTTATGAGGACACATCTGTATTCAAGCAGAGGCAGAGGTCACAGTGTTAGTGGCTGTGTGCATGCGAGTGGGTTGGTTGTGCAGTAGTGTTCGGAATATGTGTAAGGAGCATTATGTGTGTCATGTAAAAAAGCATTAATAATGTGCAACATATGTGTAAGGGGCACTGTGTGTGTCATTATGTGTATAAGGGCATTAATAATGTGCGGCATATGTGTAACAGGGTACTACTGTATGTGTGTCATTATGTGTATAGGGGCACTAATAATGTGCAGCAAATGTGTAGGGGGCACTATGTTTGTCATTATGTGTATAAGGGCATTAATAATGTGCGGCATATGTGTAAGGGACATTACGTGTAAAAGGACATTAATAAAGGTTGTCATAATGTGTAAGGCGCATTATGTTTATAAGGACATTAATAATGTGTTTCATATGTGTAAGGGACATCACTGTGTGGCATTATGTGTATAAGGTGCTCTACTATGTGGCGTTGTGTATAGAAAGGGCACTACTGTGTCGTCTAATGTGAATAAAGAGCAATAGGTGTGGTGTAATGTGAATAAGGAGCAAGTCAGTGTGATGTAATGTGAATAAGGGGCTCTACTGTGAGGAGTAACGTTTATAAGGTAAAGTGATACTACTGTGGGATGTAATATGAATTATGGATGCTATCGCATGATCAAATGTGAATAAAGTTGCAGTACTGTTTGGCGTAATTGGAATTGGGGTTACTATTGTGTGGCCATGCCCCTTGCCAGCAAAAACACACCCCTTTTTGGGCTGTGTGCCAAATGTACGAACTGTTCCTTTTTAAAATATAGTGGGTACAAACCCCAAAATAAGGACTGCTATGGATGAGGGGTGATGGTGCTGGGAAAGAGGTGCAAGGTCAGAGGCGGAACCAGCGGTGGTGCTAGGGGGCACCAGCCAAAATCTTGCCTAGGGCATCATATTGGCTAGGGCCGGCTCTGTACCACCTATATTGTTTCTGTGCATAGTAAATACTGGCTGCTTTTTTTGCACTTTTACAGTATTTTAGCAAAACTGCAACTGTCTGCGATGCATGCTGGAGGCCGCCCAGCATGCAAATACCCAGCAGTGATGCAATCGCAATACAATTGCGAACACATTGCTAATTTGTTGATGTCCCCCTGTCTCCACAGCCCGGCTGCCAAGGCAGGCACAGGGCGGCCATTTTCTAAGTCACACCGGCCACCCCGCATCTGCCCCCGTTTCCGCCACCATACCTATTCAATGGCACATCACTGCCTCCGCAATGCCGCACCATTCCGCAAATGCCTCTTCCTGTCAATCAGGCAGAGGCTTTCGCATAACTGAGATGCAATCACATCTCCCCATCCGCGCAGAGGGGTTCCTGCTCATGCGCACTGAGGGGGTGAGTGGGGATATGTGATCGCATCTCAGTAGCGAATGCTACTGAATCCTTCAATCCTTAGCACAAAGATTGAAGAAATTCCGGTACAATAAAAATTGCATCTGTGACTGGTGTATAACATACTTATAAAAGGAAACAATTGCTATTTATTGATATAAATTGTGACAGTGTTGCTTTAATGAAGTCTTATTACTTCACATAAATACTTTTATCGGTACTGTAAATTAGAACTCATTCGTTTTCTTAAAGCAGTAAACGTTTACAAGGTAAAATCAACCCGGCCGTCTCACATTCCAATACATCCGGCCCATTATTTTGGACACCCGCAGTGTACATGGTCCTAAAAGCACTTCATTCCCCCTGATAGTAATCGTAACAATCTATCACATCATTATCGGGCATCTGAGTAAATACACTCTATCAAAGCCTGGAGAGAGATAAAGTGGAGAGATATAAAGTACCAGACAATCATCTCCTAACTGCCATGTTACAGGCTGTGTTCGAAAAATGACAACTAGGAGCTGATTGGCTGGTACTTTATCTCCATTCACTTTATCTCTCTCCATCTATCTTGCATTAACAGGTGCCAGTAACATCAGAAGGGATTCAGGATCAGCCTGTGTGTATTTAAAGAGCATTAATGTGTGTGTGGATGTTACATTCTTGCAGGATATTGTTTAGATTTATTATTAATAAATAACTTCTCTCTTTCCTCTTTCTCTCTAGTTTTACACAATGGTGCCAGTCAGCACAATAAACACTGAGAATGGGAAAGTCTCCTGTGAGACTCCAGATGGAACCGTGATCAACATCAACATTAATCAGCGATCTGCCTTAGATTGTCTGCTGGACACCATCCGGGCACTCCGGATCAAGGCAAAATCTCCTACACAGACAAAGCCGACCAGAGGGACTGCTCATGGGACGTCTCTTTGGCTCGGGGTAAGGCATCTTATATTAGAACAAGTCTTGTGATTTTCTGATTTTGATACGTGTAATTAAAATGACATATGGGGCGTGATGTAATGGGTGCGAGTTTGTAAAAATGTGCAAGTTTAGTGCTAAGCTTGCACATTTTGCAAACTCAACCAATGAGGGCAGTACGGATGGTGTAATGGTTAGCATTACTGCCTCACAGCACTGAGATCATGGGTTCTACTCCCACCATGGCCCTAACTGTGTGGAGTTTGTATATTCTCCCCGTACTTGCATGGGTTTTCTCTGGGTACCCCAGTTCCCTCTCACAATCCAAAAATATACTGGTAGGTTAATTGACTCCCCAAAAAATAAATAAATAAAATAGAAAAATTAACCCTAGCGTGAATGTATGTGCGTGTACATGTGGTAGGGAATATAGATTGTAAGCTCCACTGGGGCAGGGACTGATGTGAATGGCCAAATATTCTCTGTAAAAGCGCTGTGGAATATATGTGTGCACTATATAAATAACTAGTAATAAATAAATAACCAATGTACAGTAATAGGGTGTGGGAACATGCAAACTCGCATGTTTCCTACAATCCCAAAACTCGCAATGGGCAATGGAATAGGGTGTGAGTTGTAATCTTGCACCTAGAACATTATCAAAATCTCATAAGAGATCAGCGAGATCTGTGCATGCTTCTGTCTGTGAAAAATAAGAAACAATTAAAAAGTAAAAGAAAAAAAAAGTGTGGTCCCACCGAAAAAGTTTAACCAGCCCCAGGCTCCTTGTGCTGGTCCTGGTTGAAGTAATATGAGGGAAAAAACTTACTGAGGGCCCCCTGTATTTTAACAACCAGCACCAGGTTCATGGACTGGTTCTGGTTCCAAATATGTGGTCGGAATAGACATAGTGCCACAGCTGGGGGACACATTTATATTGGTCTCGGCGGCCATAGCATTACCCTCCCCCAACTAGTCAGCCCTGGGCGGGGATTTCAGGGCACCAAAGGCCAGGGCTGAAGCCTGGGGTTATCCCCAGCATCCCTTGGTGGTGGATGCTGAGTTGATAGCAGTAAAGTGTAAAAAAAAATAGATTTAATATTGTCTTTTACCTGTGAAACTACAGATCCCAGCAAGCCTCCCCTGCATGCTAGTTCCAGAAGTACCAGCATGTGGGGCATTACCTGTAGTCCCATGTGAAATAAATATTACAATAAACACAGGACACGCACAGCGTATTAATTACAACTCACACACACAGTACTTACTTACATTCTCTGCTGCCCTTTCAGTCCTCTTCTCCAGTAGAAATCCACAACACCTTTAAAAAAAAAGAATCGCCTATTTCCTGTGTAGATCAGTCCTCCTGATTCCATGTAGTCATTCTATTCCTATTCCCTACATTATGATAGCAGACAGCCAAACCTTTGATACAGACTAAGGGCCTAATGCAGAGTTGATTGCAGCAACAAATTTGTTAGCAGTCGGGCAAAACCACGTGCACAGTGGGGGGGGGGGGGGGCAGCAGATATAACATGTGCAGAGAGAGCTAGATTTGGGTGGGGTGTGTTCAAACTGAAATATTAATTGCAGTGTAAAAATAAAGCAGCCAGTATTTACTCTGCACAGAAACAATATAACCCGCCCAAATCTAACTCTCTCTGCAAATGTTATATCTGCCCCCGCCCCCCCCCCCCCCCTCCCCCTCCCCTGCAGTGCACATGGCTTTGCCCAACTGCTAACAAATTTGCCGCTGCGCTCAACTCTGAATTACCTCCTATGCTTGTTGGTTGAGAAATCCACAGCATCCAAAATATTTACTGTATGTGTGGACCAGAAGCCCCAGTAAGAGTCCTAAATAATGGCCATTAGGATATCCCAACATTAGCACAGAGGCACAACATAATCCTGTCACAATGTGCACATTCGTACTGCCATGATGTAGGTAAGGTGAAGAGGAAAGCGCAGCGATGCCTTCCCCATTATGTGCACTGCTGCGTTTATTTGTTGACTCTTAGATGCCCGGCCAGAACCATTTCTTTAGTTGCCATGATGATCTTTATTGACGTTTGGCTTTGAGCACCATGACCTCTGGAAACGGTATAGCTGCATTTACTACCATAAAACCAGTATGTCACGTTTCACATGAACACTGTAGCAGTAGTGTGACGCCGGCTGGCATTACGTGCATGTCTGCTCTAAATCTATAGTGCTACCATTAAGCTGTTACGAATGACCTCATCAGCCACATTTTATGGTTTCAATTTTCTTGGTGTCGTAAAATGCATGCAAGAGGCTGTATAATATATGATTTATATGACACGAGTGTGCTATGTTTACTTAACATTCATTATGTCAATGTACATCAGCTCGACATGCTGCCAGTGTTGACATGCATCATGTCACCATGACTAGCATGTCGGCAGTGGCTATGTCAACGTTCTTCTCAGGGGCATTTTAAGAGAGGAGGAGGCCCGTGTTCAGCCTCCTCCGTTCGGGGCCCCCTCCTCTCTGCGCGGAGCACTGTAGAGTCTGAGCACCAGAGGGCTCAGACTCTACTGCGCATGCGCAGGTCTCCGGGAAAATGGCGCGGCAGCCACTTTCCCTGAGATTTCTCTACTGCGCATGCGCAGAACTCCGTGAAAATGGCCGCTGGGCCATTTTCACTGTGTTCTAACGGCGCTGCGGATGCCGGCGCTGGGCTTCGGAGGGGTAAGTATTTTAAAAATGGGTGCAGTGTGTGCGGTGGGGGCCCCTCTGGACTCAGGGGCCTGTGTGCACCGCACACACTGCAACCATTATAGAAACACCAGTGGTTCTTCTTGTCTACAAGATAGGATGATATGTTGACATGATATAAAGGATATAGGACTGGGGCAGATGTATTAAGCCTGGAGAAGGCATAAAGAAGTGATAAAGCAGTGATAAGTGCAAGGTGATAAACGCACCAGCCAATCAGCTCCAATATGTAAAATGACAGGAGCTGACTGGTTGGTGCGTTTATCACCTTGCACTTATCACTGCTTTATCACTTCTTTATGCCTTCTCCAGGCTTAATACATCTGCCCCATTATTCCTTGACTTCCCTCCAGGAAACCATTGTTTGGGAAAATATCCAAGTCCAGGGTTCCGGCCAAGAGTAGCATCAGCCCTGAAGAAGTTCTGATGCTGTTGCAACAGAAAATGATCTGTATAGTGCATTCCAACACAGAGGAAAAGGTTTTTATTTTAAAGTGGTTTTTGTGCAGAAAAACAGGAAGTCTGTGTGGAAGGAAGCTCAGTATACGTGTTGATACCCAAAACTTTATTATGGAGTTTGGAAGGACCACTGTCTTTGGGAGGAGGCTGGATGTTGCTAACCTCAGTGGTCTTATATATAAATATATTATGCGTATGAGCAAAAGTTATTGAGGTGATATTCAGTCACCATTTTTAATACATACAAAGGGGGTCATTCCGAGTTGTTCGCTCTTTATTTTTTTTCGCTACGGAGCGATTAGTCGCAAACTGCGCATGCTAACGAGCGAACAACTCGGAATGAGGGCCAATATGTTTCTCTTTTTACTTTTATCAAGCACCTGCACAAATCTACTGGGTAAATAGCAGCAATATAATCTAGAGATAACAAAATATATCACTTTTATTTTTCAGAATTTATTAAACAATGTACCTAGTCAAAACCACGTTCAAAAATATACATTGTATTCTCATAAAGCAGCAATCTTATCTGGCAAATAATGGTCCCAGACCCTTCAAGAACATACCTTTTCTCCATCAAGGTAAAACCTTGGATTCCTGCTGACTACCAACTGTGTTTATTTCAGAGATCCTACTGCTGCTATTCAGGAATATTCCATCTACAGTATTAAGGAACATTCCATCTATTCAGGAACATTGCATCTTCTGCTGACTATCAACTATATTTTCATTTCTGAAGTATTCAAAATTTACTATCTGCCTATAAACTACTGCAGCTCTTAATTGTTTCTACTGAAGGAGAGGACTGCAATTGGGTCTGGGACTGAGGGTCGACAGCACAAAGGTCGACGCACCTTAGGTCGACGCCAATTGGTCGACACACCTTAGGTCGACATGGACAAAATGTCGACATGGACAAAAGGTCGACAGGAACAAGGTCGACATGGAAAAAGGTCGACATGAGTTTTTTATGTTTTTTTGGTGTCGTTTTCTTCGTAGAGTGACCGGGAACCCCAATTAGTGCACCACGTCCCCTCGCATGGCTTGCTTCGCTCGCCATGCTTCGGGCATGGTGCCTTCGCTCCGCTACCGCTTCGCTCGGCACACTTTACCATTCCAATCGTAGTCCACGTGGATCGTTAAGTATGAAAAGGTTCAAAAAAAGAAAAAAATTGTGAAAAACTCATGTCGACCTTTTTCCATGTCGACCTTGTTCCTGACGACCTTTTGTCCACGTCGACCTATGGTGTGTCGACCAATTGGCGTCGACCTAAGGTGTGTCGACCTTTGTGCTGTCGACCTGGAGTCCGGATACCGTTCTTGAATAGATGGAATGTTCCTGAATAGATGGAATGACTGTATATTCCACTATGCCTCTATTAATTATTAGCTACAGGAACCCGTCCTTAGCCCTTAAGAGTAATAATAGTCAATGCCTTCCCTGCGGATGGTGGACTTCTCCGTGATGAGGAAAAAACGCCAATGTATCCGTGGGTGGCTGGTGTAACCATTTGTTTCGTCAGGGGTCAGAAGTGTGGCTCAGTCACAAATAGTGCAGTCCAGAACTGATAGTGCGAAACATCCGGCTTCTCCTGCTCAACCCAGCCAGGGAGCATAACAGATGCTACAGGAATTCCGTCCAGTTGTACAGTAGCCGGCCTGTCATTTTCTTGCTGCCCCATAATTCAACTGTACAGAGATAAAAACAAACAGAACACACTTAGGGGTTTATTTACTAAGCCTTGGATGGAGATAAATCAGACGGAGATAAAGTACCAGCCAATCAGCTCCTAACTGTCATGTCACAGGCTGGGTTTGAAAAATGACAGTTAGGAGGTGGTTGGCTGTTACTTTATCTCTGTCTACTTTATCTCCATCCAAGGCTTAGTAAATAGACCCCTTAGTCTCCCAGGCCCCCACACATATTAATAAATTCATAAAATTTGAAAGTGTGCAGACCACACAAGCAAGGCTCAGAATGACAGGAAGATATCCAAATAGCCATGTGGAAAAGATATATTGAATACTGATGTCACCCCTAAACGTGCACTGGATAGGATTAGTAAGATCAGAAAAAGACAATGCTCACTCCCCGAAGATTGCCACCGGTGACCAGCAATAACCCTTGGTTCAAGTACTCACAACAACAATATCCAGCAACTGGCTCACAGGAAGCTAGGCGCGATGACAAAGTAGCCCTTAAGCACACAGTTATTATATCTCACTCACTGTAAAAAATATATACTGTAGTATGAATCACTATCAAGACTGCAACACAATAACAAAACCAGCAAGAGGCTTAATACTCACAGGAAGTTAGTAACAGTCAATTCATCCATGAAGATCTATAGTCAAATAGCACAATGTCATCACACTGTGAAAACCAAAAATGTGTATAAATATAGTCACGGAAACCACTAGGCACTGCACAAAGGTATAGATAATCAGCCAAGATTACTTACAATTAAGGAGCAAATCACCCACTAGACCATGTTGGAGCCACGCTGAACACAAAATACCAACTCTGCCTTTTAAACCCTGAGACTGGAAGTGCAAGATGTTACAGGCAAATACGTCCGTATCAATGCCTTATGCCCATAATCACACAGCTCTCATAAACCTACTCAATAGCAAACTACACACTTACTTAAATTTCAACCCGACACACAAAGAAACAGGTAGCTACCAAGCTATCAAAGACGCGGCTCAAGTCCGATGCCGGAAGCGGCATGCGTTCAACGCGCGGTACTGGACAGCGTCCAAATGCCGCATCAGGCAGAATCACGACTACGCCTTCTAGGACACACCTCCCACAACAGGCATAACCAAGTGAGACTAAAGGGCAAAATAACGTTAATTCATATATTCTTCAAGGTAGTAAATGGTGATCAGCCCTAGAGAACTGTATCCAATACATAATAGTCAGAGCCGGCCTTAGGCATAGGCAAACTAGGCAAATGCCTAGGGCATTTGGTATGCTTAGGGTCACCAGCAGCTTCTGCTGATTAAAAAGATATGCGGCATGCCTATATTCTGTGTGTGACTGTGGCTGTATCTGCATATGTTACAGTGTATTCCTGGAAATCACTGTAATGTAGCATTTCGTATGCAGATACCGCCGCAGTCGCACACAGAATATAGGCATGCTGCAAATCATTTTAATCAGCAGAAGCTGCTTGTACATCCTAGCCACAAAGTAATGCAAATAAGATGCATCTTCATAAACAAAAGCTGCCAGCTGACTCATGCCAGGCATCTCCTGCAGAACTAGTGGCGGTACTAGGGGGCACCAGCCAAAATCTTGCCTAGGGCATCATATTAGTTAAGGCCGGCTCTGATAATAGTTCAGGAATGATATGATAAATGATACACATCAATGTGTAACATACACATTAGTGTGAAACATGTGTCAGGGACCTGGGAGAAAATTCAGGCTAAAATGTACATATCCATATACAAATATACATATAAGCACATATACATATGCATAAATATAAATACTTATCAGTATAATCAATTCAACATTATACAGCATTATAACTGTCAGTGAAACTGACAATACTTTTTCAGAATAAAAGACAGAAAATACATCATACCAACTAACAAGGCACAGTGAGGAACCAAACTAACTCCAAAGAAGACTCAAAGAAAGATAGTCATAGAGGTCTCATTAAGACCTTTGGGTGATACAGTGTTTAAATGTGAAATCCAGAAACTTTCCTGTTTTTTAAGGGCCAGTAATCGATCACCCCCAGTAGGCACTGGAGGGACCCGGTCTATCAGCATACATTTCAAATTGGAGACCTGATGTCCCCTAGCAAGGTAATGTCGGGCCACCGGTTTATCCATGGTGCCTGTCTGTATAGCTGCTCTAATAGTCGTGCGATGATTCGCCATTCGATCTCTAAAACATCTAGATGTTAAACCAATGTAATAAAGTCAACAAGGATAAGTGAGCAGGTATATCACACAATCCAATTTGCAGTGCAAATTAAATTTAATTCTTATACTCTTGCCCGAATGGGGATGTGGAAACGTAGGACCAGTGAGCAAAGATCTACATGTAGTACAATTGCTACAAGAGAAGCAGCCTGGTTTGCTACGCATGACTTGAGTGATATTCAGTTTAGTATATGGTGTTAATGACGGTCTCATCAAAATCTGTTTAAGATTAGCTCCTCTACCATAGGCCATCATTGGTGGACTCATATGTGTGAAAGGTAACGGCGGGTCAGACTTCAGAATGGGCCAATGTTTACAAAATGTTTTCTGGGTGAATTGTGAATGTCAAACTTAGAAGAATAAATCACTATTTTTTTTTGGGGGGGATGAACCCTTTTAATAGGTTCCCAAAAATATCTTCCTCGCCTTTTGAAGACATCTACGCATCACTTGTGGTGCATACCCACGATCACCAAATCTCACTATCATTTAATTTAACTGTATTTCCCTAGTCTGCTCATCGCTATTAATACGCATAACCTGTAAGAGTTGGGAAACAGGCAGGTTATATTTGAAAGAAGGTGTGTGGTAACTATTAGCTAGCAGGGTGGTGTTCCTATCCATTCATTTCCTATATAAGGAGATCGTCAATTTGCCACCTTGAAGATCAATTGTAACATTCAGAAAATTAATCTATTGCTTGGAGATCTCAAACGTAAATTTGATGGGGCAAATGAGCTGGTTAATGTTCTCTACCATCTCTAAAAAAGATTCTTTAGTATCATCCCATAGGATGAATACGTCATCAATAAAATGTTTATAAAAACTAATCTGCGATCCATAGCACAGGAGGATGTATCTGTTCTCAAACCGGGTCATGTACAGATTGGCATAAGAAGGCGCCAAGTTGGAACCCATAGCAGTTCCAGATTGCTGGATAAAATATGACTCATTATACTGAAAGTGGTTTAAACTCAATACAAGGTTTGTAAACTCCAATTCATACTCAGTAAGTATAACTGGAATCGGACTTGTAGCCAATATATCTCTTAACGCTTCCAACCCATCCTGATGCAGGATAACCGTATATAAGGATTGTACATCCATGGTTGCTAGAAATACATCATCAAGAGGTATTTCAATGTGTCTCAACTGATGGAGATTATCTCCAGTGCCACGAATATAACTGCCACTCTTACATACATAAGGTTGTAGTATATAATCAATATATTGGGCTACTGGTTGTAAAAGTGAGCCTTCAGCAGCTATGATCAGCCACCCGGGAGGTTGAACCAAGGTCTTGTGGATTTTGGGGAGTGTATAGATAATCGGACATCTAGGCTGCTCAACCTTTAGGAACTCAAAAGTGTCCTCATCAATCCAATGACTATCGAGGCCTCTCTTTAGAGATGCGTCAACCCTGTTTTTAATAGATGGAATAGGATTAGTCTCAACCCTCAGGTAGGTGTTAACATCGGCTAATTACATCATAGTCGATCCAATCCTGGACAACAACGGCTCCACCTTTATCGGCGGGCCGTATCACAAGTGAGGTATCAGTATTTATTTTTATTATTACCAGTTATTTATATAGCGCACACATATTCCATGCGCTTTACAGAGAATATTGCCCATTCACATCAGTCCCTGACCCAGTGGAGCTTACACTCTATATTCCCTATCACATGTACACGCACACACATTCATGCAAGGGTTCATTTTTGTTGGAAGCCAATTAACCTAGCAGTATATTTTTGGATTGTGGGAGGAAACCGGAGTACCCGGAGGAAACCCACGCAAGTACGGGGAGAATATAACTCCACACAGTTAGGGCCATAGTGGGAATTGAACCCATGACCTCAGTGCTGTGAGGCAGTAATGCTAACCATTACACCATCAGTACTGCCCATTGTAACCGATTTAAAGCGGCCCCTCATCTACGGACAAGTTGTCAAATAACCGAGGGGGAGAAAATGATTGTATGTCCTTGTTGACCAACCTCAGAAACATTTTGAAATTTATTGGAACTGGGATCGAATTTGGATACCTTTTTGAAAGTTTTTTTATTCTCCATATTGTTCTTATCAGAAAAGAATTCCTTTAGGCGTAGGTTCCTCCCAAATCTATACTGATCAACTATACCCTGAAAGGTTTGATGATGAAAGGACGGAACAAATGACAAACCTCTTGCCAACAGCCTCAATTCAGACTGATCAAGGGACCTATGGGAGAGGTTGAAGACGGTACTTAATTGCACCCCCTGCGCCCCTTCTTTTTGAATCCACCCCGCCTCCTATGTGGTCGATGTTTCTTAGATCTCCACTGAATGGTGGAAGACCCATGGGGTCCGTTCCTGTGTCTAAAAAATGATGGATACCACTACGGTTTGTGTCAGAATGATCTGTATCAGATGTGGAAATTGAAGATGCAAATTCACGTGGAAATGGTGTCTGCGTTTCCTGCGTTTATATATATATATATATATATATATATATAAAATTAAACATGTCTGAATTATTAAACATAATTGTTTTCCTCTTGTGTAGGCTACCTTGATCAGCTTGGGCTGTGTCTGTGTCATGCTGGCTGGAATTTTATCTGTCGCACAGCCAAGTCTGACCATCTTCTACAGTGGAACCCACTTCTGGGTAGGATTTACGGTGAGTGTTGTCTGTAAAGTAACTTTCCTCGTTCTCATGTTGCTAGACTTTCATATAGTTAAACACTTTTTTGACGTCTACGTGTGTGCGTTATGGTTTCAGATGTATCTCTCATAATATACAGTTCTCCATTTGACATGTAAAGGGTGTATGCAGAGAAACATCTAAACTAGGTTTCCACAATGATTTACAGATGTAGCCACGCTCATCGTTTCTACATCTGCGCCAAACTTGCACACTCAGCGCAGAAAGACGTGCCCACGCCGAGCTGCGGCAATTGCCCCTCCCATTCATGCCAATGGGATGCGTGCATGTCTGAGTGTCTAGTGTTACTTGACAAGATCAATAGAAACATTCAATTGTGTAGTCAACAGTGTAGCATGTGGCAAAAATAAATGGAAAACTGCATTCAGCCTATCCTAGTTAAAACACACAAATTAACACAAAATGAAGCCTTCAAGTGGGGACATAAATTGCAGCACTCATATACAGAGCTGAAGTGCTATGGGCAGTCTAAACTAGGAGAATGTAGACAAAACTGTTCCTTGCAGGGCAGCATAAGAATGGGATCCAATTAGGATCCTAGCGTTCGGGATCCTAGTAGTCGAAATACCAACGCAGGAATCCTGATAGCTGGCATATCAGATCCAACCCATAAGAAGACCTTCGCTATCACTCAGTGTAGAATTTTGGGCCTGATCAGGAGCATTCTATTTGCATATCTAAAAGCTCCACTTGAATTGGTCCCATAGGTTCTGATGAAAGCAAAATGTACACATTAACATTGCGCATACCTCCCAACATGACCCTCTCCAGCCCTCCTGGAGAGAGTCATGTTGGGAGGTATGCATTGTGCAGAATATATTATACCAATTTTATGTTTTTATGAGACTTTCTTTTTTTTCTCATTGAACATTTTCTTCCCCTGACCATTGAAGCTAAATGTAAGTCCTGGAAATGAGGGCCGCTACACTGGGAAATTCACCTTAATATTGTCTGTTTTCTTACAGCTTATTGTGTCTGGCGCGCTGAGTGTTGTGTCTTACAGATATCCAAAGGTATTCTGGGTAAGTGTCTTTTCTGCACTGTTCTTATATTTCTCTAATGTCCTAAGTGGATGCTGGGACTCCGTAAGGACCATGGGGAATAGTGGCTCCGCAGGAGACTGGGCATAGCTAAAGAAAGCTTTAGGACTACCTGGTGTGCACTGGCTCCTCCCTCTATGACCCTCCTCCAGACCTCAGTTAGATTTTTGTGCCCGGCTGAGCTGGATGCACACTAGGAGGCTCTCCTGAGCTCTTAGAAAAAGAACGTTTATTTTAGGTTTTTTATTTTCAGTGAGATCTGCTGGCAACAGACTCACTGCTACGAGGGACTAAGGGGAGAGAAGCGAACCTACCTGCTTGCAGATAGCTTGGGCTTCTAGGCTACTGGACACCATTAGCTCCAGAGGGATCGAACACAGGCCCAGCCTCGGTCGTCCGGTCCCGGAGCCGCGCCGCCGTCCCCCTTACAGAGCCAGAAGCAAGAAGACGTTCCTGGAAATCGGCGGCAGAAGACTTCGGTCTTCATCAAGGTAGCGCACAGCACTGCAGCTGTGCGCCATTGCTCCCCATGCACACCTCACACTCCGGTCACTGATGGGTGCAGGGCGCTGGGGGGGGGGGCGCCCTGGGCTGCAATATAGAGTACCTTGGCTGGCAAATAACACATAATATAGTCATAGAGACTATATATGTGTAAAAATAAGAATTTACTTACCGATAATTCTATTTCTCGGAGTCCGTAGTGGATGCTGGGGTTCCTGAAAGGACCATGGGGGGGGATAGCGGCTCCGCAGGAGACAGGGCACAAAAAGTAAAGCTTTAGGATCAGGTGGTGTGCACTGGCTCCTCCCCCTATGACCCTCCTCCAAGCCTCAGTTAGGATACTGTGCCCGGACGAGCGTACACAATAAGGAAGGATTTTGAATCCCGGGTAAGACTCATACCAGCCACACCAATCACACTGTACAACCTGTGATCTGAACCCAGTTAACAGTATGATAACAGCGGAGCCTCTGAAAAGATGGCTCACAACAATAATAACCCGATTTTTGTAACTATGTACAAGTATTGCAGATAATCCGCACTTGGGATGGGCGCCCAGCATCCACTACGGACTCCGAGAAATAGAATTATCGGTAAGTAAATTCTTATTTTCTCTATCGTCCTAGTGGATGCTGGGGTTCCTGAAAGGACCATGGGGATAATACCAAAGCTCCCAAACGGGCGGGAGAGTGCGGATGACTCTGCAGCACCGAATGAGAGAACTCCAGGTCCTCCTTAGCCAGGGTATCAAATTTGTAGGATTTTACCAACGTGTTTGCCCCTGACTAAATAGCCGCTCGGCAAAGTTGTAAAGCCGAGACCCCTCGGGCAGCCGCCCAAGATAAGCCCACCTTCCTTGTGGAATGGGCATTTACATATTTTGGCTGTGGCAGGCCTGCCACAGAATGTGCAAGCTGAATTGTATTACACATCCAACTAGCAATAGTCTGCTTAGAAGCAAGAGCACCCAGTTTGTTGGGTGCATACAGGATAACAGCAAGTCAGTTTTCCTGACTCCAGCCGTCCTGGAACCTATATTTACAGGGCCCTGACAACATCTAGCAACCTGGAGTCCTCCAAGTCCCTAGTAGGCGCAAGGCACCAAAATAAGCTGGTTCAGGTGAAACACTGACACCACCTTAGGAAGAGAACTGGGGACGAGTCCGCAGCTCTGCCCTGTCCAAATGGACAACCAGATATGGGCTTTTTTGAGAAAAAAACCACCAATTTGACACTCGCCTGGTCCAGGCCAGGGCCAAGAGCATGGTCACTTTTCATGTGAGATGCTTCAAATCCACAGATTTGACTGGTTTTAAACCAATGTGATTTGAGGAATCCCAGAACTACGTTGAGATCCCACAGTGCCACTGGAGGCACAAAAGGGGGTTGTATATGCAATACTCCCTTGACAAACTTCTGGACTCCAGGAACTGAAGCCACTTCTTTCTGGAAGAAAATCGACAGGGCCGAAATTTGAACCTTAATGGACCCCAATTTGAGGCCCATAGACACTCCTGTTTGCAGGAAATGCAGGAATCGACCGAGTTGAAATTTCTTCGTGGGGCCTTTCTGGCCTCACACCACGCAACATATTTTTGCCACATGTGGTGATAATGTTGTGCGGTCACCTCCTTTCTGGCTTTGACCAGGGTAGGAATGACCTCTTCCGGAATGCCTTTTTCCCTTAGGATCCGGCGTTCCACCGCCATGCCGTCAAACGCAGCTGCGGTAAGTCTTGGAACAGACATGGTACTTGCTGAAACAAGTTCCTTCTTAGCGGCAGAGGCCATAAGTCCTCTGTGAGCATCTCTTGAAGTTCCGGGTACCAAGTCCTTCTTGGCCAATCCGGAGCCATGAATATAGTTCTTACTCCTCTACGTCTTATAAGTCTCAGTACCTTAGGTATGAGAAGCAGAGGATGGAACACATACACCGACTGGTACATCCATGGTGTTACCAGAACGTCCACAGCTATTGCCTGAGGGTCTCTTAACCTGGCGCAATACCTGTCCCGTTTTTTGTTCAGACGGGACGCCATCATGTCCACCTTTGGTATTTCCCAACGGTTTACAATCATGTGGAAAACTTCCCGATGAAGTTTCCACTCTGCCGGGTGGAGGTCGTGCCTGCTGAGGAAGTCTGCTTCCCAGTTTCCATTCCCGGAATGAAACACTGCTGACAGTGCTATCACATGATTTTCCGCCCAGCGAAAAGTCCTTGCAGTTTTTGCCATTGCCCTCCTGCTTCTTGTGCCGCCCTGTCTATTTACGTGGGCGACTGCCGTGATGTTTTTCCCCCTGGATCAATACCGGCTGACCTTGAAGCAGAGGTCTTGCTAAGCTTAGAGTATTATAAATTTACCCTTAGCTCCAGTATATTTATGTGGAGAAAAGTCTCCAGACTTGATCACACTCCCTGGAAATTTTTTCCTTGTGTGACTGCTCCCCAGCCTCTCGGGCTGGCCTCCGTGGTCACCAGCATCCAATCCTGAATGCCGAATCTGCGGCCCTCTAGAAGATGAGCACTCTGTAACCACCACAGGAGAGACACCCTTGTCCTTGGATATAAGGTTATCCGCTGATGCATCTGAAGATGCGATCCGGACCATTTGTCCAGCAGATCCCACTGAAAAATTCTTGCGTGAAATCTGCCGAATGGAATTGCTTCGTAGGAAGTCACCATCTTTACCAGGACCCTTGTGCAATGATGCACTGATTTTAGGAGGTTCCTGACTAGCTCGGATAACTCCCTGGCTTTCTCTTCCGGGAGAAACACCTTTTTCTGGACTGTGTCCAGAATCATCCCTAGGCACAGCAGACTTGTCGTCGGGATCAGCTGCGATTTTGGAATATTTAGAATCCACCCGTGCTGTTGTAGCAGTATCCGAGATAGTGCTACTCCGACCTCCAACTGTTCCCTGGACTTTGCCCTTATCAGGAGATCGTCCAAGTAAGGGATAATTAAGACGCCTTTTCTTCGAAGAAGAGTCATCATTTCGGCCATTACCTTGGTAAAGACCCGGGGTGCCGTGGACAATCCAAACGGCAGCGTCTGAAACTGATAGTGACAGTTCTGTACCACGAACCTGAGGTACCCTTAGTGAGAAGGGCAAATTTTGGACATGGAGGTAAGCATCCCTGATGTCTCGGGACACTATATAGTCCCCTTCTTCCTGGTTCGTTATCACTGCTCTGAGTGACTCCATCTTGATTTGAACCTTTGTAAGTGTTCAAATTTTTTTAGATTTAGAATAGGTCTCACCTAGCCTTCTGGCTTCAGTACCACAGGAGCCTGCGAAGGGGAAACGTCTCGACATTCCAATCTGTACCCCTGGGATACTACATGTAGGATCCAGGGGTCCTGTACGGTCCCAGCGTCATGCTGAGAGCTTGGCAGAAGCGGTGGAACGCTTCTGTTCCTGGGAATGGGCTGCCTGCTTCAGTCTTCTTCCCTTTCCTCTATCCCTGGGCAGATATGACTCTTATAGGGACGAAAGGACTGAGGCTGAAAAGACGGTGTCTTTTTCTGCAGAGATGTGACTTAGGGTAAAAACGGTGGATTTTCCAGCAGTTGCCGTGGCCACCAGGTCCGATGGACCGACCCCAAATAACTCCTCTTCCTTTATACGGCAATACACCTTTGTGCCGTTTGGAATCTGCATCACCTGACCACTGTCGTGTCCATAAACATCTTCTGGCAGATATGGACATCGCACTTACTCTTGATGCCAGAGTGCAAATATCCCTCTGTGCATCTCGCATATATAGAAAATGCATCCTTTAAATGCTCTATAGTCAATAAAATACTGTCCCTGTCAAGGGTATCAATATTTTTAGTCAGGGAATCCGACCAAGCCACCCCAGCTCTGCACATCCAGGCTGAGGCGATCGCTGGTCGCAGTATAACACCAGTATGTGTGTATATACTTTTTATGATATTTTCCAGCCTCCTGTCAGCTGGCTCCTCGAGGACGGCCCTATCTATAGACGGTACCGCCACTTGTTTTGATAAGCGTGTGAGCGCCTTATCCACCCTAAGGGGTGTTTCCCAACGCGCCCTAACTTCTGGCGGGAAAGGGTATACCGCCCATAATTTTCTATCGGGGGGAACCCACGCATCATCACACACTTCATTTAATTTATCTGATTCAGGAAAAACTACGGTAGTTTTTTCACATCCCACATAATACCCTCTTTTGTGGTACTTGTAGTATCAGAAATATGTAACACCTCCTTCATTGCCCTTAACGTGTGGCCCTAATAAGGAATACGTTTGTTTATTCACCGTCGACACTGGATTCAGTGTCCGTGTCTGTGTCTGTGTCGACCGACTAACGTAAACGGGCGTTTTAAAACCCCTGACGGTGTTTCTGAGACGTCTGGACCGGTACTAATTGTTTGTCGGCCGTCTCATGTCGTCAACCGACCTTGCAGCGTGTTGACATTATCACGTAATTCCCTAAATAAGCCATCCATTCCGGTGTCGACTCCCTAGAGAGTGACATCACCATTACAGGCAATTGCTCCGCCTCCTCACCAACATCGTCCTCATACATGTCGACACACACGTACCGACACACAGCACACACACAGGGAATGCTCTGATAGAGGACAGGACCCACTAGCCCTTTGGAGAGATAGAGGGAGAGTTTGCCAGCACACACCAAAAACGCTATAATTATATAGGGACAACCTTATATAAGTGTTTTCCCTTATAGCATCTTTTATATATTTCTAACGCCAAATTAGTGCCCCCCCCTCTCTGTTTTAACCCTGTTTCTGTAGTGCAGTGCAGGGGAGAGCCTGGGAGCCTTCCCTCCAGCCTTTCTGTGAGGGAAAATGGCGCTGTGTGCTGAGGAGATAGGCCCCGCCCCTTTTTCGGTGGGCTCGTCTCCCGCTCTTTAATGGATTCTGGCAGGGGTTAAATATCTCCATATAGCCCCCGGAGGCTATATGTGAGGTATTTTTAGCCAAAAAAGGTTTTCATTTGCCTCCCAAGGCGCCCCCCTCCCAGCGCCCTGCACCCTCAGTGACTGCCGTGTGAAGTGTGCTGAGAGGAAATGGCGCACAGCTGCAGTGCTGTGCACTACCTTAAGAAGACTGAGGAGTCTTCTGCCGCCGATTCTGGACCTCTTCTCGTTTCAGCATCTGCAAGGGGGCCGGCGGCGAGGCTCCGGTGACCATCCAGGCTGTACCTGTGATCGTCCCTCTGGAGCTAATGTCCAGTAGCCAAAGAAGCCAATCCATCCTGCACGCAGGTGAGTTCACTTCTTCTCCCCTAAGTCCCTCGTTGCAGTGATCCTGTTGCCAGCAGGACTCACTGTAAAATAAAAAACCTAAGCTAAACTTTTCTAAGCAGCTCTTTAGGAGAGCCACCTAGATTGCACCCTTCTCGGCCGGGCACAAAAATCTAACTGGGGCTTGGAGGAGGGTCATAGGGGGAGGAGCCAGTGCACACCACCTGATCCTAAAGCTTTACTTTTTGTGCCCTGTCTCCTGCGGAGCCGCTATCCCCCCCCATGGTCCTTTCAGGAACCCCAGCATCCACTAGGACGATAGAGAAATACCCCTGCCAGATATACATTTAAAAAAGCGGGAGAAGTCAGCCGAAAAAGGGGCGGGGCTATCTCCCTCAGCACACTGGCGCCATTTTCCCTCACAGCTCCGCTGGAAGGATCGCTCCCAGGCTCTCCCCTGCAGTTTCCAGACTACATAGGGTAAAAAGAGAGGGGGGGCACTAAATTTAGGCACAATATTGTGTATACAAGCAGCTATTGGGAAAAATCACTCAGTCATAGTGTTAATCCCTGTGTTATATAGCGCTTTTGGTGTGTGCTGGCATACTCTCTCTCTGTCTTCCCAAAGGGCTTTGTGGGGTCCTGTCCTCAGTCAGAGCATTCCCTGTGTGTGTGCGGTGTGTCGGTACGGCTGTGTCGACATGTTTGATGAGGAGGCTTATGTGGAGGCGGAGCAGGTGCCGATAAATGTGATGTCACCCCCTGCGGGGCCGATGCCTGAATGGATGGTCATGTGGAAGGAATTACGTGATAGTGTCGACTCCTTACATAAAAGGTTCGACGACATTACAGATGTGGGACAGCCGGCTTCTCAGCTCGTGCCTGCCCAGGCGTCTCAAAAGCCATCAGGGGCTCTAAAACGCCCGCTACCTCAGATGGCAGACACAGATGTCGACACGGACACCGACTCCAGTGTCGACGACGAGGAGACGAGTGTACATTCCAATAGATTATATGATTGTGGCAATGAAAAATGTCTTGCAGATTTCTGATATTACCCCAGGTACCACAAAGAAGGGTATAATGTTTGGGGAGAAAAAACTACCAGTGGTTTTTCCCCCATCTGATGAATTAAATGAAGTATGTGAAGAAGCGTGGGCTTCCCCCGATAAGAAACTGGTAATTTCTAAAAAGTTACTAATGGCGTACCCTTTCCCGCCAGAGGACAGGTTACGCTGGGAGACATCCCCTAGGGTGGATAAAGCGCTCACACGTCTATCAAAAAAGGTGGCACTGCCGTCTCCGGACACGGCCGCCCTCAAGGAACCTGCTGATAGGAAGCAGGAGGCTATCCTGAAGTCTGTTTATACACACTCGGGCATTATACTGAGACCAGCTATTGCTTCAGCATGGATGTGCAGTGCTGCAGCTGCATGGTCAGATTCCCTGTCAGAAAATATTGATACCTTAGACAGGGACACTATATTGCTAACCATAGAGCATATAAAAGACGCGGTCTTATACATGAGGGATGCACAGAGGGATATTTGCCGGCTGGCATCTAGAATAAATGCAATGTCCATTTCTGCCAGGAGGGGTTTATGGACTCGGCAGTGGACAGGGGATGCAGATTCTAAAAGGCACATGGAAGTTTTGCCTTACAAGGGTGAGGAGTTGTTTGGGGATGGTCTCTCGGACCTAATTTCCACAGCGACAGCTGGGAAATCAGCATTTTTACCCCATGTTCCCTCACAGCCAAAGAAAGCACCGTATTATCAGGTACAGTCCTTTCGGCCCCAAAAAGGCAAGCGGGTTAGAGGCGCGTCCTTTCTGCCCAGAGGCAGAGGTAGAGGGAAAAAGCTGCAAAATACAGCCAGTTCCCAGGAACAAAAGTCCTCCCCCGCTTCCTCTAAGTCCACAGCATGAAGCTGGGGCTCCACTGGCGGAGCCAGGTACGGTGGGGGCCCGTCTCAAGTACTTCAGCGATCAGTGGGCTTGCTCACGGGTGGATCCCTGGATTCTACAAGTGGTATCTCAGGGATACAAGCTGGAATTCGGGACGTCTCCCCCTCGCCGTTTCCTCAAATCTGCCTTGCCAACGACTCCCTTGGACAGGGAGGCAGTGATAGAGGCAATTCACAAGCTGTATTCGCAGCAGGTGATAGTCAAGGTACCCCTCCTTCAACAAGGAAGGGGTTACTATTCCACAATGTTTGTGGTACCGAAACCGGACGGTTCGGTGAGACCCATTCTAAATTTGAAATCCTTGAACACGTATATAAAAAAATGCAAGTTCAAGATGGAATCGCTCAGGGCAGTTATTTCAAGCCTGGAGGAAGGGGATTACATGGTATCACTGGACATCAAGGATGCTTACCTGCATGTCCCCATTTACCCTCCTCACCAGGAGTACCTCAGATTTGTGGTACAGGACTGTCATTACCAATTCCAGACGTTGCCGTTTGGTCTGTCCACGGCACCAAGGGTATTTACCAAGGTAATGGCCGAAATGATGATACTCCTTCGAAAAAAGGGAGTTATAATTATCCCGTACTTGGACGATCTCCTTATAAAGGCGAGGTCCAGGGAACAGTTGTTGATCGGAGTAGCACTAGATCGGGAAATGCTACAACAGCACGGCTGGATCCTGAATATTCCAAAGTCTCAGCTGGTTCCTGCAACGCGTCTATTGTTCCTGGGGATGGTCCTGGACACAGAACAGAAAAAAGTGTTTCTCCCGGAGAAGGCCAAGGAGTTGTCATCGCTAGTCAGAGACCTCCTAAAACCAAAACAGGTGTCGGTGCACCACTGCACGCGAGTCCTGGGAAAAATGGTAGCTTCGTACGAAGCAATTCCATTCGGAAGGTTCCAAGCAAGGGTCTTTCAGTGGGATCTGTTGGACAAGTGGTCCGGATCGCATCTTCAGATGCATCGGATGATAACCCTGTCTGCAAGGACCAGGGTGTCTCTACTGTGGTGGCTGCAGAGTGCTCATCTTCTGGAGGGCCGCAGATTCGGCATACAGGACTGGGTCCTGGTGACCACGGATGCCAGCCTTCGAGGCTGGGGGGCAGTCACACAGGGAAGAAACTTCCAAGGACTCTGGTCAAGCCAGGAGATTTCCCTACACATAAATATTCTGGAACTAAGGGCCACTTACAATGCCCTAAGTCAGGCAAGACCCCTGCTTCAAAACCAGCCGGTACTGATCCAGTCAGACAACATCACGGCGGTCGCCCATGTAAACCGACAGGGCGGCACAAGAAGCAGGATGGCGATGGCAGAAGCCACAAGGATTCTCCGATGGGCGGAGACTCACGTGTTAGCACTGTCAGCAGTGTTCATTCCGGGAGTGGACAACTGGGAAGCAGACTTCCTCAGCAGGCACGACCTCCACCCGGGAGAGTGGGGACTTCATCCAGAAGTCTTCACACAGATTGTAAATCGTTGGGAACTGCCACAGGTGGACATGATGGCGTCCCGCCTCAACAAAAAGTTAGAAAACTATTGCGCCAGGTCAAGGGACCCTCAGGCGATAGCGGTGGACGCTCTAGTGACACCATGGGTGTACCAGTCGGTTTATGTGTTCCCTCCTCTTCCTCTCATACCCAAGGTATTGAGGATTATAAGAAGGAGAAGAGTAAGAACTATTCTCATTGTTCCGGATTGGCCAAGAAGAGCTTGGTACCCAGAACTTCAAGAAATTATCTCAGAGGACCCATGGCCTCTACCGCTCAGACGGGACCTGCTGCAGCAGGGGCCCTGTCTGTTCCAAGACTTACCGTGGCTGCGTTTGACGGCATGGCGGTTGAACACCGGATCCTAAAGGAAAAGGGCATTCCGGAGGAAGTCATTCCTACGCTGATCAAAGCCAGGAAGGATGTGACCGCAAAACATTATCACCGCATATGGCGGAAATATGTTGCATGGTGTGAGGCCAAGAAGGCCCCAACGGAGGAATTTCAGCTGGGTCGATTCCTGCACTTCCTACAGTCAGGGGTGACTATGGGCCTCAAATTGGGTTCCATTAAGGTCCAGATTTCGGCTCTGTCGATTTTCTTCCAAAAAGAACTGGCTTCACTGCCTGAAGTTCAGACTTTTGTTAAAGGAGTGCTGCATATTCAGCCCCCTTTTGTGCCTCCAGTGGCACCTTGGGATCTCAACGTGGTGTTGGATTTCCTAAAGTCGCATTGGTTTGAGCCACTTAAAACCGTGGAGCTAAAATATCTCTTATCTGATTTTCCATATGGATAGGGCGGAATTGAGGACTTGTTCCCAATTCCTGCCTAAGGTGGTATCAGCTTTTCATGTGAACCAACCTATTGTGGTGCCTGCGGCTACTAGGGACTTGGAGGATTCCAAGTTGCTGGACGTAGTCAGGGCCCTGAAAATGTATGTTTCCAGGACGGCTAGAGTCAGGAAAACTGACTCGCTATTTATCCTGTATGCACCCAACAAGCTGGGTGCTCCTGCTTCTAAGCAGACAATTGCTCGCTGGATCTGTAGCACGATTCAGCTTGCACATTCTGCGGCTGGACTGCCGCATCCTAGATCAGTGAAAGCCCATTCCACGAGGGAGGTGGGCTCTTCTTGGGCGGCTGCGGGGTCTCGGCGTTGCAACTTTGCCGAGCAGCTACTTGGTCGGGGTCGAACACATTTGCAAGATTCTACAAGTTTGACACCCTGGCTGAGGAGGACCTAGAGTTCGCTCATTCGGTGCTGCAGAGTCATCCGCACTCTCCCGCCCGTTTGGGAGCTTTGGTATAATCCCCATGGTCCTTACGGAGTCCCAGCATCCACTTAGGACGTTAGAGAAAATAAGATTTTACTCACCGGTAAATCTATTTCTCGTAGTCCGTAGTGGATGCTGGGCGCCCATCCCAAGTGCGGATTGTCTGCAATACTTGTATATAGTTATTGTTTAACTAAAGGGTTATTGTTGAGAGCCATCTGTTGAGAGGCTCCGTTGTATTTCATACTGTTAACTGGGTATAATATCACAAGTTGTACGGTGTGATTGGTGTGGCTGGTATGAGTATTACCCGGGATTCCAAATCCTTTCCTTATTGTGTCAGCTCTTCCGGGCACAGTATCCTAACTGAGGTCTGGAGGAGGGTCATAGAGGGAGGAGCCAGTGCACACCAGGTAGTCCTAAAGCTTTCTTTAGTTGTGCCCAGTCTCTTGCGGAGCGGCTATTCCCCATGGTCCTTACGGAGTCCCAGCATCCACTACGGACTACGAGAAATAGATTTACCGGTGAGTAAAATCTTATTTTTTCTTGTCATACCCAGATAGGTGAGCAATTTATAGAATGTGTCACTATTTATTAATTATCTTGTGAACTAGTGTAGATGTTAAATAACTTTGCTTCTTCCAGCCAAAACACCATAAAGGGAAGGTATTTTTTATAACTAAAGATATAAACGTTGATGGCAAAATGTAAATTTGCTTGATTGGATTGGCCTGATCCTTATGATAATTCACTAAGCTTACATCCAGCTTACATCCAGTCAGCAATCTTATGAAAAAAAAGAAGCGTTCCTACAGTGTATTGCACTAGGGACCAAACAGTCTTTCATTATTTGCCTGCCATGATCTTATCATATGCGACCAGGCTGGGCTTTCTCTGACATGGTCACATCTGAAGCGACCAGTGAGAAATGCCCACTGGGCAGCTGCTGGAAGATAATCTTCCAGCAGCCGCCAATCTCAGAGGGACCTCCCGGTTCTTTTCCACCCACGGCTCCTCTTCACTGACTCACTTCTCCACTTTTATCACTGCTTAGTACATCTCCCCCTAAGACCAGTAAGGGGTAAGTAACGTTGCCACCCGTGGAAGGTTTAGGGGGTGTAATACTACAACACAATTTACATTAGTTCCATGCAAAGTGGAATAAACATTATGAGAGATGCAACAGAAAGAATGCGGAGTCATTCGTCCCATGTGAGAGTTCCAAATTCCAACTTCTACTGACTGATGTGGCAGTGGGGATAGAGCATTGCAAGGACTTTCACTGATTGTACTAAGCCTTGGAGAGTGATAAAGGGGATAGAATAGAAATAAACTCCTAACCAATTAAACACAGCCTGTAACATGGCAGTTAATAGCGGATTGGTTGGTACTTTATCTCTCTCTGGGGGTCAATCTGAGTTGTTCGCTCGTTGCCGATTTTCGCTATGCTGCGATTTATTGCTAACTGCATATGCGCATGGTTATTTAACACAAAACTTAGTAGATTTGCTGGTGTTCGTAGGGCGCTTTTCAGTCGCACTGCTGTTTGGTAAATGATTGACAGGAAAGGGGCGTTTCTGGGCGGCAACTCAGCGTTTTCCCGGCGTTTGCAAAAAAACGCAGGCGTGTCAGGGAAAAACGCGGGAGTGTCTGGAGAAACGGGGTTGTGGCTGGCCGAATGCAGGGCGTGTTTGTGACGTCAAACCAGGAACTAAATGGACTGAGCTGATCGCAATCTAGGACTAGGTCTGGAGCTACTCAGAAACTGCAAAGAATTATTTAGTAGCAATTCTGCTAATCTTTTGTTCGCTATTCTGCTAAGTTAAGATACACTCCCAGAGGGCGGCGAACTAGCGTGTGCAATGCTGCTAAAAGCAGCTAGCGAGCGAACAACTCGGAATGAGGGCCTCTGTTTTATCACTCTTCGAGGCTTAGTACATCTCCCCCTATATTTCCAAAAATAACTAAAACAGACCAGATATGACCTTAATTCCATTATGTATAACTGGCCGTATGTGAATATGATTCTTATATAACTTATCTGTGCATCTAAATTGTAAGCACCAGGGAGATTTAGGGGCATACAGTGTATGTATCAAAGAATGGAATGAGATAAAGTGGAGAGAGATAAAGTACCAGCCAATCATCTCCTAACTGCCGTGTTACAGGCTGTGCTTGAAAAATGACAGGAGCTGATTGGTTGGTTGGTACTTTATCTCTTACCATTTTATCTCTCTCCAAGCTTTTGTACATCTCCCCCTTAATCTCTTGTTACTACATTGGTGACCGGTGGGCATAATCTTTGTTGAACATGCACAGGGGACATAGGGCTACAAGAAAGCCTGTCCTTCTGCCCTGTAGAAATGAAATATTGGTAGTTGGAGCAGTCTAAATACCTGGTTTGGTCACTGGTTTGTTTTCTGGGAGTTGCAGAGTCATGTGACATTCCCATAAACTGACACCAGACTGTTCTTAATGCTTATTTTGCTAATTGTATTTTCCCACAGGATGTAATTGCTTTCATCAGTCACTCGGCCAGCCTTGGTGTTTCCATTACGGGCATGGTCATTGCTGCTGGTGATAACGGCAGACTTTGGTTTGACGATATGGGTTCTGTCTGTGACAATCTTCGCTATGGGAGAAACAGCTATGACTACAGAGCGACAAGACCTCCCAGAGATTATTATGGCCCAGAGTATACTCTGGAGAGATGCAAGATGGGACTTCAGCAGCGCCAGGTGGGAACCATGCTGCATATGTGTGTGCCCAATGTGTATCTTATGCTACAATCTCAAGCGTGACTGTAAATGTTTTTTGCACTTGGAGATCTTGTTCAGGGTCTAGTTGGCAAATTTGTGTTTTTGGAGCCTGTTAGAACAAAACATGTAATGTAGGATGTACTGTATAGGTGTAATTAATTATTACATCTCTCATTGCACTTACCTTTCCTTTGTTTTCTGAACAGGCTAGGTTATTTAAATATTCTTATTAGAGTAATTTTGGGTAAACAAATATCCCACCCTCCTAACCACAATGTTTGGGATGGCTGTTGCTCCTTCTGACCAGTTTCTGGCCACCGACATCACTGCTGAAATTGGGCCCCAGAACAGCATTCTGGAGCACATGCTTCGAGAAAGCACAGTGTGGGGAGAGGGACTTCCTCCTTCATCTCCCAGCATAACTTGGGGCAGATGTATTAAGCCTGGAGAAGTGATAAAGCGGTGATGAGTGCAAGGTGATAACGCACCAGCCAATCAGCTCCAATATGTAAATTGACAGTTAGGCGCTGATTGGCTGGTGCGTTATCACCTCCCACTTATCACTGCTTTATCATTTCTTCAGGCTTAATACATCATTGTCTGATCTCTGCGTGTGCAGAGATCAGCGGTAGCAGTGGGCAGGGCCGGACTGGGACTAAAAATAGGCCCTGGCATTTTTGAAGCACACAGGCCCACCTCTGTGACTCCTCCCCTTACTATTCCTGACTCCTCCCACTTATTAGTCTATGTTCTTACAAATATAATTCATATTCTAACAACATACAAGCGTACATCATTCTCTATTAAAATATACACAACCAGTGGTTGAAGTGGAAATTTTTAAGTGGGGGTATGGAAATGTGAAGTTTGTAATTAAGCGCGCGCCTTCCGGAAAAGGGGGCGTGGCCACTCAAAGGGGCTTGGTCACTCAAAAGGGGCGTGGCCTTCAGTGTAGTTTACCACACCATACACCCCTTATACGCATTATGCACCACAATAGTAGGACCCCTTATACTATCTAGTACTGCTGCCCCTTTCACATTATACCACACAGTATGAGCCAAAATTCACATTACAGCACCCGGTATGAGCCGAAATTTACATTATATGCCCCCGATAGTGCAGTGCCAGGTATACAAATGCCCCCACAGTGCCAGGTATACAGATGCCCCCACAGTGCCAGGTATACAAATGCCCCCACAGTGCCAGGTAAATAATTGCCCCCCCAGTGCCAGGTATACAAATACCCCCACAGTACCTGATCCAGAAATGCCCCCCACAGTGCCAGGTATACAAATGCCCCCCCACAGTGCCAGGTATACAAATGCCCCCACAGTGCCAGATCCACAAATGCCCCCACAGTGCCAGGTATACAAATGCCCCCACAGTGCCAGGTATACAAATGCCCCCACAGTGCCAGATCCACAAATGCCCCCACAGTGCCAGGTATACAAATGCCCCCACAGTGCCAGGTATACAAATGCCCCCACATGCCAGGTATACAAATGCCCCCACAGTGCCAGGTACACAAATGCCCCCCACAGTGCCAGGTATACAAATGCCCCCACAGTGCCAGGTATACAAATGCCCCCACAGTGCCAGATCCACAAATGCCCCCACAGTGCCAGGTATATAAATGCCCCCACAGTGCCAGATCCACAAATGCCCCCACAGTGCCAGGTATACAAATGCCCCCACAGTGCCAGGTATACAAATGCCCCCACAGTGCCAGATCCACAAATGCCCCCACAGTGCCAGGTATACAAATGCCCCCACAGTGCCAGGTATACAAATGCCCCCACAGTGCCAGATCCACAAATGCCCCCCACAGTGCCAGGTATACAAATGCCCCCACAGTGCCAGGTATACAAATGCCCTCAGTGCCAGATCCACAAATGCCCCCACAGTGCCAGGTATACAAATGCCCCCACAGTGCCAGGTATACAAATGCCCCCACAGTGCCAGGTATACAAATGCCCCCACAGTGCCAGATCCACAAATGCCCCCACAGTGCCAGGTATACAAATGCCCCCACAGTGCCAGGTATACAAATGCCCCCACAGTGCCAGATCCACAAATGCCCCCACAGTGCCAGGTATACAAATGCCCCCACAGTGCCAGGTATACAAATGCCCCCACAGTGCCAGATCCACAAATGCCCCCACAGTGCCAGGTATACAAATGCCCCCACAGCAGCCAGGTATACAAATGCCCCCACATGCCAGGTATACAAATGCCCCCACAGTGCCAGATCCACAAATGCCCCCACAGTGCCAGGTATACAAATGCCCCCACAGCAGCCAGTGCTGCAGCTGCTTACCGCTGCTGCTGTTGCTCCTCCTCCTCCGGGCTGTGAGGGACGGGGGTGAGTGCGCCGGGGGTGAGAGCGCCGGGCGCCCACCAGCGCGGCTGTGTCTGGCGCGGCGGCGTATAGGGTTCAAACCAGCCGCCGGTTCGTGAGCCAATCAGAGCTCGTGGACCGGCGGCTTCTGATTGGCTGCCGGTCCGCGAGCTCTGATTTGCTCACGAACCGGCGGCTGCTTTGAAGTCCGCTATACGCGCCGCGCCAGACACAGCCGTGCTGGCGGGCGCTCTCCAATCCTGACAGCTGAGACGCGCTGCCGCCGGACTGAGCGGCAGCGCGTCTCAGTGACCGCTGGACCGGCCCACGTGTCCATCGGCCCTTCTGGCATTTGCCAGAAGTGCCAGATGGCCAGTCCGGCCCTGGCAGTGGGGACTGATCATCCATCCTTCCTGTCTGCATGTGGGGAAGGGGGGAGTGTATGCCTAAGGGGGTGGGAGGGAATATAAAGCAACTTATGCTAGAGGAGGGAAAGTGGAGTAAAATAAAAAATACATTGGTCACAGGATGGCGGGGATTTTACAGGGTGCCGGGGTTATAAAACATGGATTTATTTTTTAATTTTTGCTATGCTAAGGGGATGTTGGGGTACTATTATTAGGATTTAAGATCACTAGGGGGTCTTCTGCCAATGGGGAGTTGAGAAGTTATTTTATAATGGGGCCTATGGCCACAGAGGAGATGGGGGAGTGCAAAACATCCCAGATAGATAGATAGATAGATAGATAGATAGATAGATAGATAGATAGATAGATAGATAGATAGATAGATAGAATTATTATTTTTTAAAAAAAAAATAATTTTATATATTATTGAAATCCTTAAATAACAAGACAAATTAAATTTTCTGAGCGCGGTTTTTGGAGGAAAATTGTCAGTTCAGTGGTTGATTTCTTGGCTTGCGTATAGAAAAAACAGAAACTGACCATCATGTGAGCCTGACATGAAGCATGCAACAACTTCCTACAACTGCTTAGAGCTTCTCCCCAAAAACACTTTGAACCTTGGAGAGACTGGTTAACGTTGCAATAAGGTTCGGATTTAAGATTTTATGCTATTAGGTATTCTTGGCAATTCTTCATCACACAGACAGAATAGTTCTAAATCTGGGGTCTCTGTAGGTGTTCTTAGAGATACTGAAGGTGTCCTAGTGGGGTGTACTGCTCTTACTTAGGGGTGTGACTAGCTTACTGGCTGTGATGAGCGGAATGACTCTGTCACATGATCACAAGTGTCCCCCATAGTGTCTCATTCATACCTCCCAACTGTCCCGAATTTCGCGGGACAGTCCCGTTTTTTAGGGACTGTCCCGCTGTCCCACCCGTGGGCCGCAGTGTCCCGCGGTGGGGGGGCAGTTGGGAGGCTCTGTCTCTCGCTGCCCTGCTTAGCAGTGCAGCGGTGAATAGGATGCGCACAGCGTCTATTCAGTGCAGACAGAGGGAGAGAGGGCATGCCAGCAGCTGACAGAGCGCTGGGCATGCCCCCTCAGTGACGAAAATGGGGTCATGGCTCGCGATCGCAAGTCCTCCTGCGAAGCCATGCCCCCTTTTCCTTAGGCCTCGCCCCTTTTTCAGGAGCGCGCGTGTCCCTCTTTGTAAGTATGAAGAGTATTCTATTCTGTCCTCTCCTCCCTACAGGGCCTGTTGCATAGCTTGGTAATTATGACCCTGCTCCTGATGACCTGGGGCATCTGCGTTTCTGTCATTGGTCTGGGCTGTAGACTGAAAGCTCTGTGTTCTGGCTGCACGTGTGAGGTAAGTGATGACATATTGCATCATCACGCATCTGTATTTCTCTTACATCCTAGAGGATGCTGTGGACTCCGTAAGGACCATGTGGTATAGACGGGCTCCGCAGGAGGCATGGGCACTATAAAGAACTTTTAGTATGGGTGTGCACTGGCTCCTCCCTCTATGCCCCTCCTCCAGACCTCAGTTAGATCCTGTGCCCAGAGGAGACTGGGTGCATTACAGGGGAGCTCTCCTGAGTTTCTCTGAAAAATAATTTTGTTAGGTTTTTTATTTTCAGGGAGCACTGCTGGCAACAGGCTCCTTGCATCGTGGGATTGAGGGGAGAGAAGCAGACCTACTTAAAGATAGACTCTGCTTCTTAGGCTACTGGACACCATTCGATCCAGGGGGATCGGAACGCAGGTCTCCCCCTGCCGTTCGTCCCAGAGCCGCGCCGCCGTCCTCCTCACAGAGCCGGAAGATAGAAGCCGGGTGAGTATAAGAAGAAAAGAAGACTTCAAGGCGGCAGAAGACTTCAGATCTTCCCTGAGGTTGCTCCCACACATTACACACACTAGCAGGCACTGGGGGTCATTCCGAGTTGTTCGCTCGTTAGTTTTTTTTCTCAACGGAGCGATTAGTCGCAAACTGCGCATGCGCAATGTTCGCAGTGCGCCTGCGCCAAGTAAATTAACACAAAAGTTTGGTATTTTACTCACGGCCTAACAAAGATTTTTCATCGTTCTGGTGATCGTAGTGTGATTGACAGGAAGTGGGTGTTTCTGGGCGGAAGCTGGCCGTTTTATGGGAGTGTGCGGAAAAACCCTGGCGTTTCTGGGAAAAACGCGGGAGTGTCTGAAGAAACGGGGGAGTGTCTGGGCGAACGCTGGGTGTGTTTGTCACGTCAAACCAGGAACGAAACTGACTGAACTGATCGCAGTGTAGGAGTAAGGCTACTCAGAAACTGCTAGGAAATTTCTATTCGCAATTCTGCTAATCTTTAGTTCGCAGTTCTGCTATGCTAAGATACACTCCCAGTAGGCGGCGGCTTAGCGTGTGCAATGCTGCTAAAAGCAGCTAGCGAGCGAACAACGCGGAATGAGGGCCACTGATGGGTGCGGGGCGCAGGGGGGGCGCACTGGGCAGCAATATAAACCTGTAGGCTGGCATTTATGAATATATGGGCTGCAGAGGCAGTAATTATAAAAATCCCCCACCAGTTTAAACAATTGAGCGGGACCGAAGCCCGCCGCTGGAGGGGGCGGAGCTTGGTCCCTCAGCACTAACCAGCGCCATTTTCTCCACAGAGCACTGCAGAGAACTGGCTCCCCCGACTCTCCCCTGCTGAACACGGTGACAGAGGGCTTAAAAGAGGGGGGTGGGGCGGGGGCACTTGTAAGGCGAAGTGAGTGTATTACACAGTAATCATATATATAAAAGCGCTATATTATCTGGGAAATTGTTTCCAGTGTCAGTTGGCGCTGGGTGTGTGCTGGCATACTCTCTCTCTGTCTCTCCAAAGGGCCTTATTGGGGAACTGTCTCCTTATAGATATATCTCTGTGTGTGTGTGGGGGGGGGGGGTGTCGGTACGAGTGTGTCGGCATGTCTGAAGCGGAAGGCTCATCTAAGGAGGAGGTGGAGCAGATGATTGTGGTGTCTCCGTCGGCAACGCCAACTCATGATTGGAATGTGGAATGTTTTAAATGCAAATGTGACCTTATTACATAAGAGATTGGACAAAACAGAGTCCAGGGAAAAAGCAGGGAGTCAATCCACAGCTTCGACTGGGTCACCGGGCCCTTCTGGGTCTCAAAAACATCCCCTATCCCAAATAGCAGACACTGATACCGACACGGATTCTAACTCCAGTGTCGACTACGATGATGCGAGGTTACACCCAAGGGTGGCCATAAGTATTCATTATATGATTATTGCAATAAAAGATGTTTGGCATATCACTGATGACCCCTCTGTCTCTGACACGAGGGTGCGCATGTATAAGGAAAAGAGACCTGAGGTTACCTTTCCCCCATCTCATGAGCTGAACGAGTTATTTGAAAAAGCTTGGGAAACTCCAGACAAAAAACTGCAGATTCCCAAGAGGATTCTTATGGCGTACCCTTTCCGTGAACAGGACAGGGTACAGTGGGAATCTTCGCCCAGGGTGGGCTTTAACGCGTCTGTCCAAGAAGGTGGCGCTGCCATCTCCTGACACGGCAGCCCTCAAGGATCCTGCTGATCGCAGACAGGAGACTTCCTTAAAATCTATTTATATGCATACGGGTGCTTTACTCAGACCGCCGATTGCATCGGCATGGGTATGTAGCGCAGTTGCGGCTTGGACAGATACCTTGTCATCTGACATTGATACCCTAGACAGTGATACCATTTTATTGACCTTAGGTCACATTAAAAACGCAGTCTTATATATGAGAGACGCTCAGAGAGACGTTGGGCTGCTAGGTTCGAGAGCCAACGCCATGGCGATTTCTACTAGACGAGCCCTGTGGACCCGCCAATGGACAGGTGATGCCGACTCAAAGAAGCATATGGAGGTTTTACCTTACAAGGGTGAAGTTTTATTTGGGGATGGTCTCGCGGACCTGGTTTCCACAGCTACCACGGGTAAATCTACTTTTTTGCCTTTTGTTCCCCCACAGCAAAAGAAAACTCCACAATATCAGATGCAGTCCTTTCGGGCGCATAAGTCCAGAAGAGGTCGGGGCTCCTCCTTCCTCGCGAGAGGTAAGGGTAGAGGAAAGAGAATGCCTGCTTCGGCTAGTTCCCAGGAGCAGAAGTCCTCCCCGGCTTCTGCTAAATCCACCGCATGACACTGGGGCTTCACTGAGGGAGTCCGCACCATTGGGGGCACGTCTTCGACTCTTCAGCCAGGTCTGGGTTCTTTCAGACGTGGATCCTTGGGCGATGGAAATTGTATCCCAAGGCTACAAACTGGAATTCGAAGAGGTGCCCCCTTGCCGATTTTTCAAGACGGCCTTGCCAGCTTCTCCCCCGGAGAGGGAAGTAGTATTGGCTGCAATTCAAAAGCTGTGTCAACAGCAAGTGATTGTCAAGGTTCCCCTGGTCCAACAGGAAAAAGGGTACTATTCAACTCTGTTCGTGGTCCCTAAGCCGGATGGTTCGGTCAGACCCATTTTAAATCTAAAATCCCTAAACCTGTACTTGAAAAAGTTCAAATTCAAGATGGAATCGCTCCAGGCTGTGATATCCAGTCTGGAGGGGGGGGATTTTATGGTATCACTGGACGTGAAAGATGCCTACCTTCATGTCCCCATATATCCTCCTCACCAGGAGTATCTGAGATTCGCTGTACAGGACTGTCATTACCAGTTTCAGACGTTGCCGTTTGGGCTTTCCACTGCCCCGAGGATTTTCACCAAGGTGATGGCGGAGATGATGGTGATCCTGCGCAGGCAGGGTGTCACAATTATCCCGTACTTGGACGATCTCCTGATGAAAGCGAGATCAAGAGATCAATTGCTGAAGAGCGTGTCGCTCTCCCTGAGAGTGCTACAACAGCACGGTTGGATTCTCAATCTGCCAAAGTCACAATTGGTTCCAACGACTCGACTATCATTCCTAGGCATGATTCTGGACACGGAACAGAAGAGGGTTTTTCTCCCAATGGAAAAAGCCCAGGACCTCCAGAACATGGTCAGAGACCTGCTTCAACCAAAAAGAGTGTCTGTTCATCAATGCACTCGAGTTCTGGGGAAAATGGTGGCAGCCTACGAGGCCATCCCCTTAGGCAGGTTCCATGCGAGGACATTTCAGTGGGACCTTCTGGACAAGTGGTCAGGGTCCCATCTACAAATACATCAGAAGATAAGCCTGTTCCCCAGGGCCAGGGTGTCTCTCCTGTGGTGGCTGCAGAGTGCTCAGGGTCGCAGGTTCGGCATTCAGGACTGGGTTCTGTTAACCATGGACGCGAGCCTCCGGGGATGAGGAGCAGTCATACAAGGAAGACATTTTCAGGGACTATGGTCAAGCCAGGAGGCTTGTCTACACATCAACGTGCTGGAATTGAGGGCCATATACAACGGCCTACGACAAGCGGAGAATCTTCTTCGCGACCTACCGGTGCTGCTGATTCAGACAACGTCACAGCCGTGGCTCATGTAAACCGCCAAGGCGGGACAAGGAGCAGAGTGGCAATGGCGGAAGCCACCAGGATCCTTCGCTGGGCGGAAAATCACGTAAGCGCTCTGTCAGCGGTCTTCATACCGGGAGTAGACAACTGGGAAGCAGACTTCCTCAACCTACCGGTAAATCTTTTTCTCCTAGTCCGTAGAGGATGCTGGGCGCCCGTCCCAGTGCGGACTAAATCTGCAAGACTTGTATATAGTTGTTGCTTACATAAGGGTTATGTTACAGTTGAGATCGGTCTTTGACTGATGCTGTTTTTGTTCATACGGTTAACTAGTTGCATATATTCCAGGTTATACGGTGTGGTTGGCATGAATCTTGCCCTTAGATTAACAAAATCCTTTCCTCATATTGTCCATCTCCTCTGGGCACAGTTTCTCTAACTGAGGTCTGGAGGAGAGGCATAGAGGGAGGAGCCAGTGCACACCCATACTAAAAGTTCTTTATAGTACCCATGTTCCCTGCGGAGCCCGTCTTTACCCCATGGTCCTTACGGAGTCCCCAGCATCCTGTACGGACTAGGAGAAAAAGATCTACCGGTAGGTTTAAAACCTTGTTTTTACTATCATTTTTTTCTTAGTTTTTTTGTTTGGCTTTGTCTTGCAATTTTAGGTGTCATCCCTAGAACATTTTAGTGACATCTAGCTTATGAGACATATTGGGAGATTTACTAAGCCTTGGAGAGTTATAAATTGGAGAAAAATAACATACTAACCAAAGCTTAGGACTGTACATCTGCCCCATAATGTACAGAAAATAACTGATACTCAAGCAAGCCCAAAAATTAAATAGGTGCAGTATATTATTCACATTCAGATGTTACCACTGCTTGTTAAATCCAGTAGTAAGGGACACAAATGTGCTTCCTCTTTTTCATTTTTTAAAATCTGTGTGGCAATCTCACTTGCACATCCTATATAATAAAAGGCTAACACTGCACCTCACCTCTATAGGGGGAATTCATGTGTTTCTCATACGTCCTAGAGGATGTTGGGGTCACCATTAGAACCATGGGGTATAGACGGGATCCGCAGGAGACATGGGCACTTTAAGACTTTGAAAGGGTGTGAACTGGCTCCTCCCTCTATGCCCCTCTTCCAGGCTCCAGTTTTAGAATTGTGCCCAGTGAGACTGGATGCACTACAGAGGAGCTCTACTGAGTTTCTCTGAAATAGACTTATGTTAGGTTTTTTATTTTCAGGGAGGCTGCTGGCCAGTAGCGGATCTTGCCACGGGCAAGCAGGACTTTTGCCCGGGGCGCCGCCTTCCGGAGGGCGCCGGCGCCTTCCGGAGGGCACTGCACCATGGCAAGATCCGCTGCTGCGCCCCCCGCTGCCGCTGCCTGCTGTCCCACTGCCCGCTGTGAAGGGAAACTAGACGCTACGCGTCTAGTTTCCCTTCCCGGAGAGGACCTTAACTGATGTGCGGTGCGCGTTGACGTCATCGCGCACCACACAGCAAAGGTCCTCTCCACGAAGGGAACTAGACACGTAGCGTCTAGTTTTCCTTGGTGGAGAGGACCTTTGCTGTGCGGAGCACGATGACGTCATCGCGCACCGCACATCATTACAGCGGCTCTACTACTGTACAGGGGGCGTAACTGACCACGCCCCCTGTATGAAGTCACTCCCCCTATTGCCACCCGGGGCGCAACAATACTCTGAACCGGCCCTGCTGCTGGCAACAGTCACCCTGCTTCGTGGGACTTAGGGGAGAGAAGTATGACCAACTTCTAGTGAGTTTAATGGCTCTGCTTCTGGCTGACTGGACATCATTAGCTCCAGAGGGTACTGATCGCTGGGTACGCCTTGATGCTCACTCCCACAGCCTGCCGTCACCCCCCTTACAGAGCCTGAAGTTAGAAGACAGGTGAGTAGAGGAAGAAAATAAGAATTCTTCAGTGACGGGGGGGGGGGGGCGCCCTGGGCAGCAATAAAATCCTAATTTCCACTGGCAAGAGGGGACATTAGTGCCAAGGAACTGTCCTAACCCCCGCCAGTATAATTATTTATTAAAATAAGCGGGACAGAAGCGCGCCATTAAGGGGGCGGAGCTTCTTCCTCATAGCTCAGCTCGGTGCCATTTCCTCTCCAGGAGCAGAGACGCTGGTCCTTCCTCACACCACTGACAAGTCTCAGGGTGCACTTTGGGCAGTATAGTTTGGTGTAATACAGTTAATATTTAAAGCGCTACAGGTCTGGGACATTTGTTAGTGTTTTCAGACCCCTTAATCTGGCGCTGGGTTGTGAGCTGGCAAATCCCCTCTGTCTCTCTGACAGACTTTACTGTGGGTCTGTCCCCTATATGCCCGGTGTGTCTGTGGGTGTTTGGTACACGTGTGTCGACATGTCTGAGACTGAGTATTCTCCCCAGGAGGAGGCTGCGTTAGGGACACAAACGGCTGTGGGGGTGACCCTGTCGGCACCGACGACGCCTGATTGGGTAAATGTTTTGAATGCTTTGAATGCTAATGTGGCTCTTATTAGTAAGAGATTAGATAAGTCTGAGTCTCAGACCCAGGCATGGAAGAAATCTGTGGAGGATGTGTTATTACAAGTACAGGACCCTGCGGGGTCACAAAAACGTGCTTTTGCCCAGTTGGCAGATACTGGTACCGACACGGACACTGATTCCAGTGTCGACTATAGTGATTCCAGATTAGATACAAAATTGGCAAAGAGCATTCAATACATGATTGTGGCGGTTAAAGATGTACTACATATCACTGAGGACCCTACCTCACATATAAGACAGTCTACCATTCTTATAAAAATGCCCTGGACACTGCCAAACAAACATATTTCTCTGACGTCCTAGTGGATGCTGGGAACTCCGTAAGGACCATGGGGAATAGCGGGCTCCGAAGGAGGCTGGGCACTCTAGAAAGATTTATGACTACCTGGTGTGCACTGGCTCCTCCCACTATGACCCTCCTCCAAGCCTCAGTTAGATTTTGTGCCCGGCCGAGGTTGGATGCACACTAGGGGCTCTCCTGAGCCCTTAGAAAGAAAGTATAGATTTAGGTTTTTTATTTTCAGTGAGACCTGCTGGCAACAGGCTCACTGCAGCGAGGGACTAAGGGGAGAAGAAGCGAACTCGCCTGCTTGCAGCCGGATTGGGCTTCTTAGGCTACTGGACACCATTAGCTCCAGAGGGATCGACCGCAGGCCCAGTCCTTGGTGTTCGGTCCCGGAGCCGCGCCGCCGTCCCCCTTACAGAGCCAGAAGCAAGAAGAGGTCCGGAAAATCAGCGGCAGAAGACATCAGTCTTCACCAAGGTAGCGCACAGCACTGCAGCTGTGCGCCATTGCTCCTCACACACACTTCACACTCCGGTCACTGAGGGTGCAGGGCGCTGGGGGGGGGCGCCCTGAGAAGCAATAATAACACCTTGGCTGGCAAAAATACCACAATATATAGCCCCAGAGGCTATATATGTGGAAAATACCCCTGCCAGAATATAGGAAAAAGCGGGAGAATAGTCCGCGGAAAAGGGGCGGAGCTATCTCCCACAGCACACTGGCGCCATTTCTCCACAGATCCGCTGGAAGGAAGCTCCCTGGCTGTCCCCTGCAGTCTACACTACAGAAAAGGGTAAAAAAAAGAGAGGGGGGGCACTAAATTTAGGCGCAGTATAAATTATATAGAAAAAGCAGCTATAGGGGACATAACTCAGTTAGTCCCTGCATTATATAGCGCTCTGGTGTGTGCTGGCATACTCTCACTCTGTCCCCCCAAAGGGCTTTTGTGGGTCCTGTCCTCAGTTGGAGCATTCCTTGTGTGTGTGCGGTGTGTCGGTACGGCTGTGTCGACATGTTTGATGAGGATAATGATGTGGAGACGGAGCAGATGCCTTTAGAAGGGATGTCACCCCCTGCGGGGCAGACACCTGAGTGGTTGAGCTTATGGAAAGAAATGAGTGCACGTATAGACTCCTTACATAAGAAATTTGACGACATGCCAAATGTGGGACAGCCGACTTCTCAGCTCGTGCCTGTCCAGGCGTCGCACAGGTCATCAGGGGCTCTAAAACGCCCGCTACCTCAGACCGCAGACCCAGATGTCGACACTGATACTGACACCAGTGTCGACGACGATGAGTCTAACCTGATGCCCACTAAGGCCATTCACTGCATGATTGAGGCAATGAAAGAGGTGTTACACATTTCTGATATAAATACAGGTACCACTAAAAAGGGTATTATGTTTGGGAAGAAAAAACTACCCGTAGTTTTTCCCCCATCAGATGAATTAAATGAAGTGTGTGAAGAAGCGTGGGCTTTCCCTGAAAAAAAATTGGTAATTCCTAAGAAGGTACTAATGGCGTTCCCTTTCCCGCCAGAGGATAGGTCACGTTGGGAAACACCTCCTAGGGTGGATAAAGCGCTCACACGTTTGTCTAAAAAGGTGGCACTACCGTCTCCGGATACGGCCGCCCTCAAGGAACCTGCTGATAGAAAGCAGGAGGCGATCCTGAAGTCTGTATATACACACTCAGACATTATACTTAGGCCAGCTATTGCGTCAGCTTGGATGTGCAGTGCTGCCGCTGCGTGGTCAGATAAACTGTCAGAAAATATTGACACATTAGACAGAGACACGATCCTGTTAACCATAGACCATATAAAAGACTCAGTCTTATATATGAGAGATGCACAGAGGGAAATCTGCCGACTGGCATCTAAAGTAAGTGCATTGTCCATTTCTGCTAGGAGAGGCTTATGGACTCGCCAGTGGATAGGAGATGCACATGGAAGTGTTGCCATATAAGGGTGAGGAATTATTTGGGGATGGTCTCTCGGACCTAGTTTCCACAGCAACGTCTGGGAAGTCAGCATTTTTACCCCATGTCCCCTCACAGCCTAAGAAGGCGCCGTTTTATCAGGTTCAGTCCTTTCGGACCCAGAAAAACAGGCGTGGAAAAGGCGGGTCTTTTCTATCCAGAGGCAGAGGTAGGGGAAAAAGGCTGCAACAAACAGCAGGTTCCCAGGAGCAAAAGTCCTCCCCCGCTTCTTCTGCCAAGTCCGCCGCATGACAGTGGGGTTCCACAGGCGGAGCCAGGTACGGTGGGGGGCCGCCTCAAGAATTTCAGCGATCAGTGGGCTCGCTCACAGGTGGATCCCTGGATCCTTCAAATAGTATCTCAGGGGTACAAACTGGAATTCGAGGCGTCTCCACCCCACCGGTTCCTAAAATCTGCCTTGCCGATTGCTCCCTCAGACAGGGAGGCGGTGCTAGCGGCAATTCACAAGCTGTATTCCCAGCAGGTGATAATCAAGGTACCCCTACTTCAACAAGGCCGGGGTTACTATTCCACACTATTTGTGGTACCGAAACCGGACGGTTCGGTGAGACCCATTTTAAATTTGAAATCCTTGAACACATACATAAAAAAATTCAAGTTCAAGATGGAATCGCTCAGGGCGGTTATTGCGAGCCTGGACGAGGGGGATTACATGGTATCCCTGGACATCAAGGATGCTTACTTGCATGTCCCCATTTACCATCCTCACCAGGAGTACCTCAGATTTGTGGTACAGGATTGCCATTACCAATTCCAGACGCTGCCGTTTGGACTGTCCACGGCACCGAGGGTATTTACCAAGGTTATGGCGGAAATGATGATACTCCTTCGAAAAAAGGGAGTTTTAATTATCCCGTACTTGGACGATCTCCTAATAAAAGCGAGGTCCAAGGAACAGTTGTTGGTGGGAGTAGCACTATCTCAGGAGGTGCTGCACCAGCACGGCTGGATTCCGAATATCCCGAAGTCACAGCTGGTTCCGACGACACGGCTACTGTTCCTGGGTATGATTCTGGATACAGTCCAGAAAAAAGTGTTTCTCCCGGAGGAGAAAGCCAGGGAGTTGTCATCTCTAGTCAGAGACCTCCTGAAACCAAAACAGGTATCAGTGCATCGCTGCACGCGGGTCCTGGGAAAGATGGTGGCTTCTTACGAAGCAATTCCCTTTGGCAGGTTCCATGCCAGAATCTTTCAGTGGGACCTGTTGGACCAGTGGTCCGGATCGCATCTTCAGATGCATCGCTTAATAACCCTGTCTCCAAGAACCAGGGTGTCTCTACTGTGGTGGCTGCAGAGTGCCCATCTTCTAGAGGGCCGCAGGTTCGGCATACAGGACTGGGTCCTGGTGACCACGGATGCCAGCCTTCGAGGCTGGGGGGCAGTCACACAGGGAAGAAACTTCCAAGGACTATGGTCGAGTCAGGAGACTTCCCTTCACATAAATATTCTGGAACTAAGGGCCATCTACAATGCCCTAAGTCAAGCAAAATCCCTGCTCCTACACCAGCCGGTGCTGATCCAGTCAGACAACATCACGGCAGTCGCCCATGTAAATCGACAGGGCGGCACAAGAAGCAGGATGGCGATGGCAGAAGCCACAAGAATTCTCCGATGGGCGGAGAATCATGTACTAGCACTGTCAGCAGTGTTCATTCCGGGAGTGGACAACTGGGAAGCAGACTTCCTCAGCAGACACGACCTCCACCCGGGAGAGTGGGGACTTCATCCAGAAAAGAAAAAAAAACAAAAGAAAAAAAACAAAACAAAATTGGGCGCTGATGTGTGAATCAAACGCTAGCCGCACGTTCCTGGGGCCTGGTTCCTATGCCACCAATTGAATATAACAAGAAAGAAAAAAACAGCTTGGAACTGCGCTTAGCATTTAATTATAGCTTTTTATTCTTTATCACAATAAAATATAAAATTATATAAAAAATGTATATAATTATACAATTACCGGCCGGGTTTCTTGTAATATACAAATCAAAATATAAAACATTTAGTGTATCCAAAATACACATCTATTACACATAGAGAATTTATCCTCCTAAAAACATATATTTAAATCTTTATGCACATAAGGGAACTCCACTAATTAAGAAAAACTGCCTTTGTAAATCCTATAACCTCGCAGGCGTCCCTGCAATATATGATATCTCGTAGACTGTCCGTTTAATTGTGTGAAGGGGAAAGAATGGTAAGTTGTTACCTTAATTACTCACTATGAGCTGTCCCAAAAATCCCAGGTGTCAGCACATTATTTGTTGGACAGATCTTATATATTATATCCTTCCTTTAGGCAACGGAGTATCTCAGCAGTCTCTGCATATAATGTAGGGGAGTTCAGGTGTCAGAGTGTCCATGTATCAGCACAACGGCATTCTCCATGCGGTTATATCGAGCTGATGATGAGATCCTCCCTTTAGCCCCAGGTGCCACATCTGCCTCTAATTGTGATGTAAATGAACTCAGATGAGGGAGCGTACTCCTTATTCCCCCTTAGCACTGGGGTCCGGGTATCCGGGTACCGAGTAGAATAATATAATAGAGGCAGCAAGCGCTTCCTGGAAAGGTTAAATTAGCCGGCTGGCTATAAACTCACTCGTTCACATACGCGTTTCTCCGCCTTCATGTGTCCTCGGCGGCTTCCTCAGTGTGTATACTTCATCCAGAAGTCTTCCAGATGCTGGTAAACCGTTGGGAAAAACCACAGGTGGACATGATGGCGTCCCGCCTCAACAAAAAGTTTAATAGATATTGCGCCAGGTCAAGGGACCCTCAGGCGATAGCTGTGGACGCTCTAGTGACACCGTGGGTGTACCAGTCGGTTTATGTGTTCCAGTCGGTTTATGTGTTCCCTCCTCTGCCTCTCATACCAAAGGTATTGAGAATAATAAGAAAGCGAGGAGTAAACACAATTCTCGTGGTTCCGGATTGGCCAAGACGAGCGTGGTACCCGGAACTTCAAGAGATGCTCTCAGAGGACCCGTGGCCTCTACCGCTCAGACAGGACCTGCTACAGCAGGGGCCCTGTCTGTTCCAAGACTTACCGCGGCTGCATTTGACGGCATGGCGGTTGAACACCGAATCCTAAAGGAAAAGAGTATTCCGGAAGAAGTCATTCCTACGCTTATTAAGGCCAGGAAAGATGTTACGGCAAAGCATTATCACCGCATATGGCGGAAATATGTTGCATGGTGCGAGGCCAAAAAGGCCCCAACAGAGGAGTTTCAACTAGGTCGATTTCTGCATTTCCTGCAAGCAGGAGTGAATATGGGCCTAAAACTAGGCTCCATTAAAGTACAGATCTCGGCTCTGTCGATTTTCTTTCAAAAAGAACTAGCTTCAGTACCTGAAGTTCAGACATTTGTGAAAGGAGTGCTGCATATTCAGCCCCCGTTTGTGCCTCCTGTGGCACCTTGGGATCTCAACGTGGTGTTGAGTTTCTTAAAATCACATTGGTTTGAGCCACTAAAAACCGTGGATCTGAAATATCTCACGTGGAAAGTGGTCATGTTATTGGCCTTGGCTTCAGCCAGGCGAGTGTCAGAATTGGCGGCTTTATCATGTAAAAGCCCTTATCTGATTTTCCATATGGATAGGGCAGAATTGAGGACTCGTCCCCAATTTCTCCCTAAGGTGGTGTCAGCGTTTCACCTGAACCAGCCTATTGTGGTGCCTGCGGCTACTAGGGATTTGGAGGACTCCAAGTTGCTAGACGTTGTCAGGGCCCTGAAAATATATGTTTCCAGGACGGCTGGAGTCAGAAAATCTGACTCGCTGTTTATCCTGTATGCACCCAACAAGCTGGGTGCCCCTGCTTCTAAGCAGTCTATTGCTCGCTGGATTTGTAGTACAATTCAGCTTGCACATTCTGTGGCAGGCCTGCCACAGCCAAAATCTGTAAATGCCCATTCCACAAGGAAGGTGGGCTCATCTTGGGCGGCTGCCCGAGGGGTCTCGGCTTTACAACTTTGCCGAGCAGCTACTTGGTCAGGGGCAAGCACGTTTGCAAAATTCTACAAATTTGATACCCTGGCTGAGGAGGACCTGGAGTTCTCTCATTCGGTGCTGCAGAGTCATCCGCACTCTCCCGCCCATTTGGGAGCTTTGGTATAATCCCCATGGTCCTTACGGAGTTCCCAGCATCCACTAGGACGTCAGAGAAAATAAGAATTTACTCACCGGTAATTCTATTTCTCGTAGTCCGTAGTGGATGCTGGGCGCCCATCCCAAGTGCGGATTGTCTGCAATACTTGTAAATAGTTATTGTTAACTAAAGGGTTATTGTTGAGCCATCTGTTGAGAGGCTCAGTTGTTTTCATACTGTCAAACTGGATATAGTATCACGAGTTGTACGGTGTGATTGGTGTGGCTGGTAAGAGTCTTACCCGGGATTCTAAATCCTTCCTTATTATGTCAGCTCGTCCGGGCACAGTGTCCTAACTGAGGCTTGGAGGAGGGTCATAGTGGGAGGAGCCAGTGCACACCAGGTAGTCATAAATCTTTCTAGAGTGCCCAGCCTCCTTCGGAGCCCGCTATTCCCCATGGTCCTTACGGAGTTCCCAGCATCCACTACGGACTACGAGAAATAGAATTACCGGTGAGTAAATTCTTATTTTCCAAACTCTTATCTCTGCTCAAGCCTCTAACCCCAAACGACTCTTTAATACATTTAAATCACTTCTGAATCCTCCCGCACCTACCCCACCAGCCACTATCAAGGCACAGGATCTTGCTTCCTACTTCAAGGAGAAGATTGCTAAGATCTGAGATGAAATGGTATGCTCTTCGGCAGCCAGTGACCTGCTCCGTTCTTTACCTGAACCCTCTGGCACTCTTTCTTCATTTGATCCCACAAATGAAGATGAAGTATCATCACTCTTCTCATCCTGCTTCTCTACTACCTCTCCTCTTGATCCTTTACCCTCACAAATAAGTAAAGCTCTGTCTCTGGTGCTCATCCCTACCTTAACTAACATCTGTAATCTCTCTCTCTCTACTGGTATTTTTCCTTCACTCTTCAAGCATGCAGTGATTACTCCTATTTTAAAAAAAACAAAATTCTGACCCTAATGCTCTCTCAAACTACCGCCCTATCTCTCAGCTCCCTTGTCTCTCTAAGCTACTTGAGAGACTTGCCTACACTCGACTCACACACTTTCTTAACTCATACACTTTGTTGGACCCACTTCAGTCAGGCTTCCGTTCCCAACATTCCACAAAGACGGCACTGACTAAAGTGGTTAATGATTTGGTCACTACGAAGTCTAAAGGCCACTACTCACTACTTATTCTTCTAGACCTATCTGCTGCATTTGACACTGTAGACCACTCTCTTCTCATACAGACACTACAATCCCTAGGTCTTAAAGACACAGCCCTTTCTTGGTTCCTATCGTACCTATCTAATCGCTCCTTCAGTGTTCGCTTCTCTGAATCTACCTCCTCTTCGCTACCTCTTTCAGTTGGAGTACCGCAAGGCTCAGTCTTGGGTCCTCTGCTTTTCTCTATCTATACCTCATCTCTTGGTAAACTAATCAGCTCTTTTGGTTTTCAGTATCATCTGTACGCAGATGATACTCAAATCTACCTATCCTCCCCTGACTTGTCCCTATCTGTACTGGACCGTGTCACTGAATGCCTTTCTGCCATCTCATCCTGGATGACATCTCGCTACCTCAAACTTAATATTTCAAAGACAGAGTTAATTATATTTCCACCGGCCAATAGTAGGTACCAACCTGATATCTCTATCACTGTTGAAAACTCGACTATCTACCCTACCCCAAAAGCTCGCTGCCTAGGTGTCATCCTTGACTCTGATCTGTCCTTTGTTCCCCACATTCAATCTGTCTCAAGATCATGTTACATGCATCTAAAAAACATATCCAAAATACGACCATACCTTACACAAGACACTGCAAAAACTCTAATCCACGCTCTCATTATCTCCCGCATTGATTATTGCAATAGTCTCCTAACTGGTCTTCCCAAAAGGAGACTCTCACCACTACAATCCATTCTGAATGCAGCGGCGAGGCTTATCTTCCTCGCTAGACGTTCATCGTCTGCAGATCCACTCTGTCAGTCCCTCCATTGGTTACCTGTACTCTACCGCATTCAATATAAAATACTTTTACTCACACACAAGGCCATTAACCAAACTACACCAACGTACATCACTTCGCTTATCACAAAATATCTCCCAACCCGACCTCTTCGCTCTTCACAAGACCTGCGTCTCTCATCCACACTCATTACTCGCTCCCACTCACGACTGCAGGACTTTCATCGGGCTGCACCCACTCTGTGGAATGCCCTACCACGCACAATAAGACTCTCCTCTAGTCTCCAAACCTTCAAGCGTTCCCTCAAAACTCACCTCTTTAGGCAAGCTTATCACATTCCAGAACCGCCCACATAACTTTCATAAACCTTCCTATCAAATTACATCCACTCTGTACAGTCCACACATATCCTCACATGTCTTTTCATTCTATGCAATAGATAGCACCTTTCCATGTGTACATATGCCTATTTCCCTATAGATTGTAAGCTTGCGAGCAGGGCCTTCCTACCTCTATGACTGTTATCACCCAGTTTGTTATTGTTATTTCAAATTGTAAAGCGCAACGGAATTTGCTGCGCTATATAAGAAACTGTTAATAAATAATAAATAATAATACTGTTCCTGATAAAAGGGTCTGTATCTGTAAGGAAAAGAAACCTGAGATAACGTTTCCTCCCTCTCATGAATTGAACACTCTATTTGATAAAGTCTGGGAAAGCCCTGACAGGAAGTTTCAGATTCCCAAAAGGATTTCGGTGGCTTATCCGTTTCCCTCTAAGGATAGGGAAAAGTGGGAGTCACCCCCCATTGTAGTCAAGGCCCTTTCACGTTTGTCTAAGAGGATGGCTCTCCCGTCACCTGGCATGGCAGCCCTTAAGGACCCTGCGGATCGTAAGCAAGAAACTACGTTAAAATCCATTTATGCAACCACGGGTACGCTACTCAGACCGGTCATTGCATCTGCGTGGGTGAGTAGTGCTATCGAAAAGTGGGCAGATAACTTGTCATCTGAATTAGATACCCTTGATAGGGATAGCATCTTCTTGACGCGGGGTTATATCAAGGACGCTGCAGCGTACCTGAAGGAAGCTGCAAGAGATATTGGCCTTTTGGGATCAAAGGCCAATGCCATGGCAGTCTCAGCTAGGCGAGCATTGTGGATTCACCAATGGAATGTGAATGCTGACTCCAAGAAAATTATGTAATCTCTACCATATAAAGGTGGTGCCTTGTTTGGTGATGGCCTCGATGATTTGGTATCTACGGCTACCGTGGGTAAGTCATCCTTTTTGCCTTATGTTCCTCCACAACAAAAGAAAACACACCACTATCAGATGCAGTCCTTTCGGCCCAATAAATACAGAAGGGGACGAGGTTCTTCCTTCCTTGCTACTAGAGGAAGGGGAAAAGGTAAAAGATCACCAGCCTTGTTGGGTTCCCAGGAGCAGAAGTCCTCTCCGGCTTCTGCCACTTCCACCGCATGACGCTGGGGCTCTTTTGCGGGAGTCCGAACCGGTGGGGGAACGTCTCAAACTCTTCAATCAGTTCTGGTTTCGTTCGGACCTAGACCCATGGGTGTTACAGATAGTATCCCAAGGGTACAAACTACAGTTTCAAGACGTTCCCCCTCGCCGATTTTTCAAATCGGCCTTACCAGCTTCTCTGCCGGACAGGAAAGTAGTATGCGACGCAATACAAAAGTTGTGTCACAATCAGGTCATTGTCATGGTTCCCCCGTCACAACAGGGAGAAGGCTTTTATTCAAGCCTGTTCGTGGTCCCGAAGCCGGACGGCTCGGTCAGACCAATTCTAAACCTGAAATCCCTCAATTTCTATCTGAAAAAATTCAAATTCAAGATGGAGTCTCTCCGAGCAGTGATCTCCAGTCTGGAGGAAGGGGATTTTATGGTGTCGGTAGACATAAAAGATGCCTACTTACATGTTCCCATTTATCCTCCGCATCAGGCTTACCTGAGGTTTGCAATTCAGGATTGTCATTACCAATTTCAGACGTTGCCGTTTGGTCTGTCCACGGCTCCGAGGGTTTTCACCAAAGTGATGGCGGAAATGATGGTTCTCCTTCGCTAACAAGGAGTCACGATTATCCCGTACTTGGACGATATCCTGATAAAGGCGAGATCCAGAGACCAGTTGGTGCAAAACATGGCACTCTTCATGAAAGTTCTTCAACAACATGGTTGGCTCCTAAACTTGCCAAAATCACAGTTGCTTCCTACGACGCGATTGTCGTTTTTTGGGAATGATTCTGGACACAGAACTACAGAGAGTTTTTCTTCCAGTGGAAAAGGATCTGGAACTTCAGAGTCTGGTCAAACAAATTCTGAAACCAGCAAGAGTGTCAATCCATCAATGCACTCGTTTGCTGGGGAAGATGGTTGCGGCCTAGAAGCCATTCAGTTTGGCAGATTCCATGCCAGAGTTTTTCAGTGGGACCTGTTGGACAAGTGGTCCGGATCCCACCTGCACATGAACCGAAGGATAATCCTGTCTTCCAAGACCAGAATCTCACTCCTGTGGTGGCTGCACAGCTCTCACCTCCTAGAGGGGCGCAGGTTCGGTATCCAGGACTGGATCCTAGTAACCACGGATGCGAGTCTCCGAGGCTGGGGAGCAGTCACACAGGGGGAAAACTTCCAAGGAAGATGGTCAAGCCAAGGAACTTGTCTCCACATAAACATTCTGGAGTTAAGGGCCATTTACAACGGCCTTCTACAAGCGGAACGTCTTCTTCGCAATCTGCCCGTACTGATCCAGTCGGACAATGTAACAGCAGTAGCGTACATAGACCGCCAGGGCGGAACGAAAAGCAGAGCGGCAATGGCCAACTGGGAAGCAGACTTCCTCAGCAGACACGATCTCCCTCCAGGAGAGTGGGCCCTCCATTAAGAGGTCTTCACAGAAGTGACAAGTCTTTGGGGAATTCCTCAAATAGACATGATGGCATCTTGTCTCAACAAGAAGCTTCAGAGATATTGTTCCAGGTCGAGGGACCCTCAAGCAATAGCAGTGGATGCACTGGTGACACCATGGATGTTTCAGTCGGTGTATGTATTCCCTCCACTTCCTCTCATTCCAAAGGTTCTAAAGATCATAAGAAGAGCAAAGGTTCAAGCGATCCTCATTGTCCCAGACTGGCCAAGGAGGGCTTGGTATCCAGATCTTCAGGAATTACTCATAGGAGATCCCTGGCCCCTTCCTCTACGCGAGGACCTGTTACAGCAGGGGCCGTGCGTGTATCAAGACTTACCGCGGCTACGTTTGACGGCATGGCTGGTAACTAGTGGAGCTATAAATGTATTGTACACATTCTAAAATCAGGACAGTTGGGAGGTATGCTCAGTGGCAGACTTTACAATGGGTTAAATGCCTTCTAAGTTCGGTAGAGACAGATAAGTATAAAGAGCCCTCTGGTACTAGCTAATGAACAGTTAATATCCTTTTTTATAAGAAATCTCTTATTTGGAGGAAAACTAAATTACTGTACATTTGACGGGATCTATCAAACAGCATTTTGCAGTCAAAGCTCTGAAAATTCAGTTTTTGGAGGTTTGGCCACTTTTTTCGCATACTGTATGTACAAAGCTCCAGATGTATAGCTTGGACCTGGTAGGTAATCCCATCTGTAGATGGTGTTACCCGATAGAAGCCTATGGGCTTTTTATTGCTTTGTGCACTGAGAGGGATCCAATCGGATCCCTCCCAGCGTCCCCTACACTGCAGCACATGTATCAGCCAACGCATGCGCAGGTAGAAAGATCCCAATTTTTACAGCCTAACTTGTTCGCAGTTCAGAAACGCCAGACCTTATAAACCAGGAACAGTCAGAATGTTCCTTCAATGTATAGGCCACACCTGAAGGCTTTCAAAATTAGAAGTAAAGGCCAAAACAGAAAGCCACAATGATTATCGTCATCATCAGTCCACACTCCCACTTATTATTTTGGTGGGGCTTTCATTCAATGCAGATATACAGTAAGCATAATATAGGATTGCCTCTGTAAGGTAGCGTCACATACATCTGCTTTGTGTTACAGAAGCTTGTTGAAGAGAAAGATGATCCTCTGCTGTCCGCTGACCCTACGGGTGAAATACTCACTGTTTAGAGAGAAGATGATTTCTACGATACAGTAATCAGCCACTTTCATCCTCTCCATGACATCACATAAATCTTTTTCATTACTAGAACTAGTATAGGAACCCAGGCCAATTATCCTATTGGAGTTACAGCTTATTAATAAGAAAGACTTGCAATGCAATGAATTATATGGTAGCATTTTCTCTGCTGTCACTATTAAAATCTATATTCTCTGCCAATGTGTGTTTTGTAGTGTTGTACAACGGATATGTGCAGGGTAATTCCAGAGCCAGATTTAGGGGGCAGGCCGTTCCAGGCACAATGAAATTGGCGCCTCAGGAGGAATGGTTTAGCACAGCTGTCTTGGGCGGGTGTGGTGCAGTATGGAAAGATGCCGAACATAATGTCGACACGGACAGGAGGTGGGATGTAACGGAGTCCGAGATGGCCGAAGGTGTGAGATGGCATCTGATCTCAGATGTTTTTATAAAAGGGCAAACACTTACAAGGCAAAACCATGCCTTGTAAATGATTGTCGCTTTAAAAAAAGACCAAGATCAGCCGGCATCCTGCACCTCTGGTGATCTCGGACTCTGTTACATCCTGCTGATTATGTTGAGAACCAAAATGTTGACAGTCACAAATTCCGACATACAGGTTTTTTTTTAATATATATTTATTTTAGCCTAATCCTAAACCTATAGTAACCGTAACCTTTACCCTAAAAATAACAGAAAAATGTATTGCCGACATTCTGTTGTTGTCATGTTTAATGTTGACAATATGAGTATGTCAACATTTTAATCACGCTTACATTTTTGAATGTCGACATATTGGTTGTCGATCTAATGCCTTTGTCGACATTCTGACTGTTAACATTCTGACCAGATCCCATCTTGGGAACATACTGATGTTATGATGTCTTCCTCAGTTGCAGTAGTCCTACCATTGTTTTCATCGTCAAGCCGGCACTTTCCGCTGATGATGATAGGAACTTTCCAACGCTTCAATATTCAATTGAAGTGCCGGTTTTCCGCCTTGTTGGAAATTCCGACAAGCCGAAAAACACATGGATTAGCAGAATCTCTGCTCATCCATGTGTTTTTCAACAGCGGCGCTGTAAAAAATGGGCCGTTTTTGACCATTAATTTTCGCCCATATGAGAGGGCAGAAATGAATGGTCGAAAGGGAGGAAGAAATAGGTGGAAATGGCCCGCTACTGAATAGGTTGCAGTCGGATCCTCTCCATTGGAGAAGATCCGACTGTTATTGAATATATCCCTTAGTCATGATGCTCCTAGGTGATTTTAATCCCCTTTTATAATTTGCAGATGGAGATGCAATATGCAATCTATCATTTCCAGCATGGTAGCTTTATCAGTGCTATGTTCCTGCCTGTGGGTACACATTGGAGGGGGTAATTCAGTGATTGACAGTCTGATGCCATTTGGGGACATGGAGGGTGTGACGATGACCTCCATTTCTCCAAACAGAGGTGTGTTGCAGCCAGCACCGTAGCATGGAGCCATGCACTCTGTGCTGCAGCAGCCACTACCCCCCTTCCCCCGTGTGCTCCACTGTGATTGGCATCCAGCACCCCAAGTGCGAGGAGGGAGGGCTGGACCATTCAGAGGCTGCTCCCCGCCACATGGAAGTGCAAGTGCCGGGACACGGAAGAGAGCACACAGCGCTCTTTGGATCACTAGTTCACATTCCAACCCCCCATCGTCCCACCTGGTGCACTCGCACCTCCCGCACTAACCTTCTTACGGGTCTAGGGGCTAATTCAGTAAGGATAGCAAATTCTGCCAATCAGCAGAATTTGCTATCCTTTTGGTCGCATGCTGGGGACCGCCCATCGCTGGGCAAGGCTGCCCAGCATACTGACCAGCGCCTCCGCGCTTCAACAAGCAGAAATTGCGATTGCTTCGCAATTTCTGCTTGTCAGCAGAAACTAAGGATGGCTCGGCGCCATCTTACCCATCACGGCGGCTGTGTGTGGCATCACGCAGCTGCTTCTATCATGCCCCGGGCATGCCCCTGTTTGTGCCGCACCGCCCACCATTCGCATTGCCCTGCCCCCGCAATGCTCCGTCTCCTCCTTGGAAACGGAGCGTTGCCACCCCGCCCAGTGACCGCCTCTGCCTGATACACAGGCAGAGGCGATCGCTTTTTCTGCGGCCACCCCGCAGAAAGTGCAGGCGCATGCACAGGACGGGCGCTGCGCATGTGCCCGCATCTTTTCAGCAAAAATTTCAGTTGGATCGCACACTGCGATCCAACCTGAATTAGCCCCCTAATCGCCGTCATTGCAGGGGAGTGACGAGGTCAGGATCTCCATCAGAGGATGAAGATGTCCTGGCCCATGGGTCATGCAGCCAGGCGATTATGTCACAAATTATCCGATACTGCGTCCTTGGATGCAGCTCGGATCAGTAATGCATGCAGGAAGCTTGACGCCCCCTGCTGCATTACCATATCAGTGCTATCACTGCTGCTTCTATGTAAGGAGCAGCGAGAGCAACGCCAATCGTCCAACGTGGATAAGAATGATATATCACACACATCACATACCCAGGGTACACATTATGTGATGTGCTGTCCGATATATCATTCTGACGTGGCTCGCACAATGTGTAAGCCCGCTCGCTCGTTCCAGTGGGACGTTTCCTCAGTTGCCCCATCGGACGTATGCGCACAATGAGATGACCCAGGAAATAACAGCAAGCATTTCAAATGCTGTGGCCATTGATACATTGTGTTGTGTGTACAGCGGCACAATATATCGTTTACATCACGTCTCCTGCCAGCTGGGATAAACCTTATAGGTGTTAAGCTCCGGCCTGGAGGCTATTTAATCACAGCTACTATATAAAGCGCTAGGAAAGTACCTTCAGAATAAAGAAAGGGTTTACGCTGAAGAGGTAGAGGTTCCACTGGCCACATGTACTCTTCTCATGCATTATAGAATGCACAGAATTGTGCAATTTATAAATAAGGGGCAATGTTTTTCTGGATAGTAAAAAGGACCATCAAGACCTCAATCTTTGGGCGAAATACATACAGATTGCCGACAGTCAGGATACCGACGGTCAGAAGACCGACAGCGGAATCCCAATACTCAGAATCCTGACAGGGGGTTGGTAAGTATACTTACCCTCTCCCTTTACCCCTCTAACCCTAACCCTTCATGCTCAATGTTTAACCCTAACACCCCCCCCCTCCCGCAGCCTAACCCTAACCCTCCTCCTTAGTGCCTTAAGCTAACCCTCCCTGCCCTCAGATCTAACCCTAACTCTCACCCCTGTAGCCTAATCCTAATCCCCCCTTGTTAGTGCCTAACCCTCCCTCCCCACAACCTAACCCCTCCCCCGCAGGCTAACCCTAACATTTCCTGGAATACTTATGATTCGGATGCCGACTGTCAGGATTCTGGCGTCTGCATTTTGAGTGATGTCGGGATTCCGGCGCTGGGATTTTGACTGCTGGCATCCTGACCGCCAGTATGTTAAATGCATGCCCTTTGGGCATTGTCCTAACCTGCACGTGCGCAGTAGGTAGACTGGTTATCTGGAGGAATTGAGGATGCCCAGATTTCCTGCAGCTATATCTGTTATAGTGTTGCATACAGTATAGTGTCAGCTAGACCCTGATCATGTGAAGCAGTGGTTCTCAACAAGTTTCAGACCACTTGGTTTCATAAGACTCATATCCAGTGCCTTAATAAATATTATGGTCAGGGTGATTTGTTATTCCTATTACTAGAGCTGTAACAAGAGCGTCAGTGCCCCTATTCTAAAAAGCGACATAGGCCCTCATTCCGAGTTGTTCGCTCGTTATTTTTCTTCGCATCGCAGCGATTTTCCGCAAATTGCGCATGCGCAATGTTCGCACCGCACCTGCACCAAATAAATTTGCTAAGAAGTTTGGTATTTTACTCACGGCTTAACGAAGAAATTTCTTCGTTCTGGTGATCGGAGTGTGATTGACAGGAAGTGGGTGTTTCTGGACGGAAACTGGCCGTTTTATGGGAGTGTGCGGAAAAACGCTGCCGTTTCTGGGAAAAACGCGGGAGTGGCTGGAGAAACGGGGGAGTGCTGGACGAACGCTGGGTGTGTTTGTGACGTCAAACCAGGAACGAAACTGACTTAACTGATCGCAGTGGCAGAGTAAGTATTGAGCTACTCTGAAACTGCAAAGAAATTTCTGATCGCTATTCTATTCGCTATTTTGCAAATCTTTCGTTCGCTATTCTGCAAAGCTAAGATTCACTTCCAGTAGGCGGCGGCTTAGTGTGTGCAAAGCTGCTAAAAGCAGCTAGCGAGCAAACAACTCGGAATGAGGGCCATAATGCCTAAGGCATGCGTGGTAACAAAAGGGCATTGCTGAGTGTGGGAAGGGGCGTGACTTTATAATGTTACAAAAGAAGCAACATAAAAGCAACGTCCTCCCCCCATACTTTCTCATCTTACCTAAATGAAGACACATTCCGCAACACCTCGCGCTCACACTAATCACATAGGCACTAACATATGGAATTAGTGTTGCAAAGAACAGCTCTTGCGATCAGAGCTGTCCCTCACAATGCGCCTCTGTTCCTGGACTTCCAGGTACCGGACCCGAGAATCCGTCAGCCCATGTGTAGAGGGACACAGCGGCCGTGGTGTATGCTGGGAGGGTTGTGTCTATGCTCCCTTCATGATCAGGACCTGGAAGTGACATAACGAGAGGGCAGGAGAGAACTTCCGCCCTTACAGCACCTAAAGGTTTTCTCCATTCGTTTGAGTTTTTTTTTTCTTTTCTATGCACCATTGGACTCTCGCCATAGGTGTGCGCAGGGGGGGTGCCTGGTGCGCACAGGCACCCCCTAATGTCCGGCACCCAGATCACCAAGCAGGCTGATTACTGTCCCCTCTGCGTTGCACCCTGTCAGGACTGCATTACTGACCGGACGCCTGGGTTAATCAAGGGTGCCACTGCCACCGGCTTTCAAACTCCCGGCTCCATCTCAGTGTACAAAAACAGCGTGATGTGATGTGATTACGTCATGTTGCTCACACGTCCACCCGTCACACCCGCCTCACGCCCATTTCTCTCCTTCTATTCTATGCCAACGCCAGCCACTGATGAGGAGCAGCATGCAGCCAGCATTCCTCTTAGGTAGACAAATTCAATACTGGCAGGCGGTTGGCAGCAGCATTGACACGTCACTCGTTTTTCCAGCAGCAGCAGTACTAGTCTGCGACTGTCAGTGAGTTACTGACTTGTAAGTAAGCTGCTGCAGCTTGCAGGGGAAAGAGAGGGGGAGCCAGACCACGCTGAGGAGGAACACTGTAATTGCAGTGAGTGCCATCAGGGGTGTTTGTTTGGTGCACACCACAACATCTGACAATGCATCTGTATTATTAGGATTGGTACAAGGGTGGATATTTTATATTGCGTTGACCATCAATAGATGGTGCTAGACACACCCCTCCAATGGTGCACCTCTTAATAAAATGTGCTGCGCACGCCTATGACTCTCGCGGGCTCGCTTCGCTTGCCACGCTTCGGGCTCTGTGTCTCGCTTCGCTCGCCACAGGTTGCTGTTCCAAATAGTTTGTGACATGGACCCAGGGGTTTATGGGAAAGGTCCTCTCCACAAATGGAAACTAGATGCTACCATGCTGGGAGGGATCCCTCACACAGTACAATGTGGAAAGAAACCCATAGGCTTCTATATTGTAACGCCAGCAAAAGCTGGTGTTACCCTCTGCATCGGAGCCCTGGCGGCCAGGGCTTAGTAAATTTGGAAATCTGGTAAAAACCTAGAAAACTGTTTTTTTACCGCATTTTTGCTTTGGTACATCCCGCACTAATGAATCATTTATTGTAATATATTATGTCCTCCCAGGCTTGTAAATATATGTGAAATGTCCGCTTGGAGTCTGTTGAAACACCTGTCTTCCAGGACCTCACATCTTAGACAATTGCTGCTAATTTGAGATATGATGGACATTCAAGGCATGGAACAACTAACAACACATCCTTCATAACAGCATGCAGATGCAGCGCAAAGTCGGCAAACCAACGGACTGACTCTCACAGCACTGTGAGCTCACTGACACTGTGCAAGTATAAAGCTGCCTGGCTGTGCCCGCTGCCCAGCGGCTCCTGAGTTCTTGACCGGCACTATGGGAGAAACGTCACTACAGCTTTCGCTACACACAGGGGGTTATTCAGAGTTGGTCGCAATTTCTGCTATTTCAGCAAAAACTGCGACCACTAAAATCGCATGCTGTGGTCCACCCAGCACAGGGCAAGGTTGCCCAGAATATGTGGTGCAGCCCAGAATGTGTGGCGCAGGCCAGCAATGCATCACACTGCAAAAACCTCAAATAGAGGTCGACCCCTGCCTACGCAGCCTCCAGTGTCAAACGCAGGATTTCTAGAGGGGGGTTTCCAAATGCAATCTGCAAATATCCCACTCTGCAGAACATGGAAAAAAGTATAGCTGATCTTTGGTATAGGCTGTATCAAACATATTTAAATTATATAAGTTATATAAGTGATCAGGAAAAGGTGAAACATACTATAATAAATAAAGGCACAAACATTATGGAACCAGTACTGCACTTTCTAAGAACACATTCTCCCACCTCATGGTAAGGTTCCTGTCTCTTCTTTCTGGTAGGTACAGTACTCTTTGGTACAGTGCAATGAATGAGGATTCAGAACCACACACACAGCAAACTTGGTAGAAAAAGCTGCTGCTACTGGGCATTAGCAGCAGCTCTGCATGATGCAGCGGCAGCTCTAGTAATCATATTACTGTAAATACCATTGCTATTGTTGTCATAATTTGCCCCTTGCCAATGGTAGAGGGGTTTCTGGGCAACCGGAAACCCCTCCTCCGTTTGCCCATGGCCTCCATGTTTCGCAGGAAATGCATCCGATGTCATGGGCCAACCCCAAAAATGGCCATGACACACCTGCGTTCCCTGTCCACTCCCCCACAATGCCGCGTCACCACCCCCGGACTCCCTCTGGGATGAAAATGCATAATTATTGGTCTCCCACTGCGGCCGCGGCACGTGTGCAGATGGCCAAAAAGTGTCTGTTTTCGAATTTCACACCACTGTGTCCATCTCTAAACCCCCACAGTGCAGCAGACGGGTGGTGGAGCTCCAGATAGAGTTGCCACCTTTCTTCTGGCAAAATATAGGACAGGGAGCATGGCCAAATCCAGGAGGTGTGGCCATGTCCCCTCCCCAAAATATAGAAAGAAAAAGGGGACACCACACACTGCCAAGCTGTGAAGGGGATACGGTACCCCTCAGCAACTGACCAGGGAGCTCAATAGACCCCTCCAACAAGCCCAGGCTGGGTAGAGAGTCTATACTGCTATTTTTGTGTGTGCTAAATATACACCTTACTAAAAGAACGTCTTCAGGGGTAAAAATCCTAAATGGGTGAGTAAAAGGTAATAATGAGTATAAAAATATGTGATAAGAAAAATAGAACTCAAATAGTGATAAATAAGGCTGCTACATACCAAAGACCATCTACTGAGTAAGTATACTATAATTTCTATGTCACATTGGAAAATGTATTACACCAAACCGATATAAAATTCTGGTGAGGAAGATTATTCCATTTGGAATCAATTAATTTAGGGAAACAATGAATTAATAACCTAAATAGTAATGTAAATAGTAATGGGAAGGTGGTACATACCAAATTCCATAAGGTAATAGAACTGATGTGTTTTGTCCTTTAATGGACACGATCTAGTTAATAGATTGTTGTAAAGAATGGAACTTTAAAAAAAAAAAATCCATATGGCCTAATGGGGGTAAATGTTAGATTTTAAATTTAAATTTGGAAAAGATTGGTCTTAGAAAACTCCTCCTGTATGGAAGGACCAGTATACATACCTAAAGGTAAACAACATACAGAACATTGTATCCTAAAACAGCTTTATCTGTAGTTAAATGGAGTGCAACCTTCAATGGAAGTAACTCCTATGAGAATAATTACACTTATTCCTTATGAAAAGGCTTTTATCAAGTACTTATTATAATAAATTAAGTTAAAATGGAATGATCTGATAAACAATGACTTACTGCTGGTACTTTTTCCTGAATAGATACAGCAAAGCTGTGTTCTGGTCTACAAACCACCAGCGTTCCACCCACTACATTTATGCTTCAGGATTCTAATTTCCTGTATAGGGCTTCTGGTTGGGGTGGAACGCATGGTGACTTGCATTCCACCTGGACTTCCTATTCCCTGTATAGAGCTTCTGGTTAAGGTGGAACTCAGATCATTGTGCGTTCCACCTAAGTTTCATATACCCTGTATGGGGCTTCCGGTTAAGGTGGAATGCAGATCATTGTGCGTTCTACCTAAGTTTCATATTCCCTGTTTAGGGCTTCCGATTAAGGTGGAACGCATGACGACCTGCGTTCCACCTACCCGTTCCATCTAGTCTTACTTACTATACTTGTTGCGTTGGTGTGCTCACTAACTATGTGTACTTTTTATTCTATTATGGGCATATAAGCTCAAAATTGTCTATCTTTTCCTGCATAAGGTGGTGTGCTGCCTTCATGCTACCTTGTGATTATAAATATGCATATAATTCAATGAAATATAAAATTAGATTTTTTTTATGTGAACCCTTAAACAAAGTGATATTAAGCTAATTACTTTGATATAGATTTCATTGACCTTGATGTTACTTGCCATTGAAATTAAAATAATCACGTATGGATGTATGTATTAAAATCGTTTTTACCATAAAGTGTGTAAATTGTGTTTTTGTGTGCTCATGAGTGTTTTAGTTTATTAATATTCATTGATTTTAATGTGAGGTTGTTAGCCAATCATTAAAGTAAAACTTTTTCTCATTATTTACATACTTTAAGTGAGTGCTAACGAATGTGTATCCTATACCTATTATCTAGTCCCATAATCCGTGTTAACAATAGTCAGTGTTAACATTCACTGAAATATCTTTATTTTATTTTATATTTATTAGTGTGTAGTCTAGTTGTCACTATAATCTATAATCTTATACTTATATATTGTGCCAGAGGACCCTAAAACACCCCATATACTATTTTTGGAGATTGTTGCATAAATACACACATTTTAAACTAGTAGTTATAAAAGAACCCTATTGTCAGGCCAAAGCATATTTATCAAGATACTTCCACCCTTTTAACTTCAGCTTTACATTCATGTTTCATAAATATCTTAATAACAGTTTCTCTATTGACAACATAACATTATATAAAGTATAGTAGAATGTCAACATAAATTTATCCAAGAACATTCTCATTTTAGGAGAGAGAATTGACTGCATAGGAGAGGAAAGAGTTAAACATCTGGTGAGGGGTGGACCTAGCTGTGAGGAAAGTACAGCCTTTTTTGAAGGGGAGGGTTTGATATATATAGGGAAGGTGAGGCCATTTTAGCTCTCTCTTGTGGTGATTTGCCTTGAGTGGGTGAGTGCTGCAGTGCAGGATTTTTCCCACATTATTTGTGAGTGTGTGTTTGCCAAATACACTTAGTCCCTTCTACCTGCTTCTAGTGGTGATTTGCCTTGTGGGTGAGTGCTGCATTGCAGAAATTGTTTCTTGCCACATTAATTGTGCAGGTTTATTACACAGCCACTGTGCCCCCCTTTTTTGCCTTGATATATCAGAAGTAAGTAGTACCAGAAGCAGCAGCAAGTGTTTGGACATCTGGACTAATAGGACAGTGATTATATCACAGAAAGGTGAGCAGCATGAAACACATGCTCACTCACAGACACACATAGACTTGGGCTAGGCAGTGCAGATACTATTTTATTTATTAGATCTGTATTGCTGGGCTATGTTGTACTTTTACCTTTCATTTTACAGCATCAGTTTCAGGGAGTGAAAATCCAGTGAAGTGAGTGAGACAGTGAGAAGCCTAATGCAGCTGCTGGCTCTATTCTGTCTGTGTCTGTGTCTGACTCCTCCTTCCTGATCAACTAATCTTTGCCAAAGCTGTGAACTGAATAAACTATTTCACTTTGAGGATTAGTTGATTTTGAACTAATCTTTCATGAACTACCCATCACTAGCCAGTTTCTACGTCTCCCCTGCTGCCTCCCTTACAGCCGGCGGGGAGCGGCGGCAAGGGGGGGGGTCATCCCAGGATAGGGCGCGGCAGCATTGAGCCCCACAGAGGTGCCTTCCTTGCAGACAGAGAGAGTTCCGGCCTGCACGGGGAGGGCACGCGCAGGGGGGCCGGTGGCAGGCACAGCAGCGATAGTGAGGGCCAGCAGGCACAGGATAGGATAGATGATTGGCGGGGGGCCACGCCAATTGTGGTCAAGGGGGCCAGCGGATCACCAGCAGGCCAGGCGGGGCATTGGCCGTTGGGTCCCTTATCGGCGCCTGCCGGCCGACGTGCCAGGAGAGGTGCGCCGGCATCTGCGTGGGGCTCCCGCTGGTGCCGGCCGCGACTTTTGGGGAAGTCAGGAGACTTCCAGAGAGTTGGCGTCGGCTCTGTCGACGGTGGTGGCGGCATTGGGCCCATTGGCCGCATCCCCGGGCGCGCACGCAGAAGCGAGGGCGTCCGGTACGCAGCCGGGGTCAGCGGCTCAGCGAATAGCGTGCGCTTTCCGTCTCCTGGGGGCTGCGCTTTTGGGACACTGTCCAGTACGGACGGAGCGCGGACCCGAGGTGGGGATGTCTTTGCCCCGGAGTGCTAGGCAGGCCCCGGGAGTGGTTTCCGGGTCCCGTACTTTGTCTTTTTCAGGTGATCGCGGAGAGGTTGAGGTGGACGTGAGCGATGGGAGTATTTCGAAGTTTCCACACTGGAGGACTCCCAGTCCGAACAGTCGACAGCATCAGGGAAGCTCGGGGAAGAGGAGATGGCAGAGTTCGAGGAGGAAGACGTCAGTTTGGCCACGCCGGAAGATTCCATGTCGGGGCAGTCGGCGGCATCAGGTGAGGTGGTGCAGTCGGTATCGGGTTCCTCCACGAGCTCTAGTCCTCGTAGTTCTTCCTCTTCCTCCTCTTCATCGTCTCTGTTGTCGCAGGCGTCCGAAGTCAGTAGCACGACTAGGGCGAGGAAGCGGGCGACGAAATTCGCCAAGAGGGCAGCGGGCCAGCAGAAGAGGCGTAAGAGACGCAAGCGGCTTAGCGAGGAAACTCGTAGGGCCAAGAAGTGCCGCGATTTGCCCGGTGTCATGCGCTGCGACTATACTGCTGTAATGCGAGGGCTGCGAGATAGTTGCCGCAGGAAGATTCGCAGGGGGGACTTCGTGGATGTGTTCGTCTTGACGAAGGATGCGAAGAAGGAGTATAAGGCGGCGGTCGCAAAGAAGGGCATCGGGGCTGAGGCATTCCGTACCTTCGATAATTGGCTGGCCGGGTTTTGGGTCTTCGCGGCGTGTTACCTGGAGGACAGGCCGAACGAGCACGTTAACATAATTCGGTACCTGCATCTCGTGCATGACATGCAGCGCACGTCTTCGGGTTCGGAATGGCGTAAGTACGACCAGGAATTCAGGGAAAAGTAGGACGGTTTGCAGGTCATGGATTTTGGGTTCAAGGACGTTGAGGTCTGGCTCAAGGTCACGCGGGCTTCGCAACAGGCTGAGGAGCCCCGGAAGCCGGGGGCGGATGGCGGGTTGGCCAAGCCGGGTTGATCGGCCGTCCGCGCAGGGGGGCGAGCCGCCACAAAAAGAAAATGTTTCGCGTTTAACAACGCGGCGTGTTCCTTTGGCAAACAGTGTCGTTTTCGACACTCATGCCTGCAGCGTGGCGGATCCCACCCAGCCTCCTCCTGCTTCAGAGGCAGTCGGCAGGGTGCCTGGGGTAAGCCAACTTACCCCAGGCCAGCCGCGGGCGGGAGCGCTCCGCAGAGCACCAACACCAATTAAGTTGGAAACTATGGGCCGGTGGTTTGACTGGTATCCGAATAGGGAGGATGCACAATTTTTGTTTTCCGGTTTTCAGTTTGGGTTTCGCTTGCCTGTTGCGAGCGAGGTGTCCGTGCGGGCCCAGCGGAACCTCCAGTCTGCCCGAGCCTTGCCGTTAGTACTGAGGGAGAAAGTGGATAAAGAGGTCAGGTTAGGCAGGATGGAGGGACCGTTCCTATCACCCCCGGTGGATGATTTGGTCATCTCTCCAGTGGGGGTGGTTCCCAAGAAGACTCCAGGCGCTTTCCGGCTCATTCAGCATCTTTCTTACCCGTCGGGGGCGTCGGTCAACGACGCAATACCGCCGGCTCATTGCTCGGTGGTGTATCAGTCGTTTGACGAAGCGTTGGAGATGGTCCGCGGTTACGGGACTGGGGCCCTCATGGCTAAGATCGATGTTGAGTCAGTTTTTCGGTTACTGCTATTACATCCGGACTCGTTCCGTTTTATGGGTTTCCGGATCGGAGCGGAGTATTTCATCGACAAATGTTTGCCGATGGGATGTTCCGTTTCATGCTCATTTTTCGAGCGTTTTAGCACGTTTCTACATTGGTGCGTGGAGTCTTCGTCAGGGGGTCACGGGGTAGCACATTACCTCGATGACTTCCTGTGCGCGGGTCCGGCAAATTCACCACGGTGCGGCAACTTGCTTTTCAGCATCCGAGCGCTGTTTTTCCACTTCGGCGTTCCAGTAGCCGAGGATGGAACAGAGGGCCCGTCCTCCTGTTTGTCCTGTTTGGGGATTGAGATTGACACGGTGGCAGGATCGTGTCGGCTGCCTCGGGACAAGGTGGTGAAGCTCCGCGACGCTATTTGCCGGTTTGAGGGGTCGCGTAAGGTCACACTGCGGCAGGCGCAGTCCTTGCTGGGCATGTTGAACTTTGCTTGTCGGGTAATCCCGATGGGCAGGGTTTTCTGCCGGAAGCTAAAAAGGGCGACTGCGGGGTGTGTCAGACCACACCATTTTGTGCGTTTGTCCTCAGAGATCAAGAGGGATTTGGCCGTATGGGCCTCGTTCCTAGAGGACTTCAACGGGGTGTGTATATGGCAGGCCCCAATGGTGGACAGCGCTCGGTTGCAGCTGTTCACCTATGCAGCGGGTGCCTCTGGATTCGGTTGCTATCTGGAGGAATCTTGGTGCGCGGCCTCGTGGCCGGCAGAATGGCATCGCAAAGGTTTAACTAAGGACCTTATACTGCTGGAGCTTTTCCCCATTATGGTAGCACTGGAGGTATGGGGCGATCGGCTGGCTCATTGCAGCATCTTGTTTAGATGTGACAATCTGGGCGTGGTGCACGCGATAAATAACCAGAGGGCGAAGTCGCTGGTCGTTCTGCGGGTGCTGGGGCAGTTGCTGTTGACATGCCTTCGTCGGAACGTGTGGTTCCGCGCGCAGCACGTGCCGGGGCTAGAGAACGCAATTGCTGACGCGTTATCACGAGGGCAGTGGGAAAGATTTTGTTCGTTGGCACCCGAGGCCGACGAGCATGGTTTTCATTGTCCCGGTTATGTTTGGCAGGTGATCGGGCCGGACTGGAGGGTCTAGCGTTGCGGTCAGTCGCGCCAACCACGCTTAAGGCTTACAGGCAAGCTTGGAGCGAATGGGAGGAGTTTGTGCAAGGATGAAATTCGCAAGTTAAGAGCGGGCATCGGATTATGCTTTCTTTTATTTGGCAGCTGATTGTTTCGGGTAGGTCCAGAGCGGTGGTATCCCGATACTTGGCTGGGATTTCGTTTTCAGCAAAATAAAGGGCGTCACCGACGTGACTAAGAGTGGGATTCTGCTGAAGACAATGAAAGGATGGGCGCGAGTCACGACGACGCCGCCTGACAGGAGGCGGCCCATTGATGCGGCCTTGTTGCCGGCTGTTATCAGGGCGGTAGGAGGTGTCGCATCGTCCAGGTTTGAGTCACTGTTGTTCAGTTTGGCGTTCTCAATGGCTTACCACGGAGCCTTTAGGGTTTCGGAATTGGTGGCGCCTTCTAAGCGAGCAGATTCGCGCATGCTGGTCGAGGACGTGGTGGTGGGTGAGAGGTCCTTGCTTTGCGGATGGCGTCGCTCTAAGACGGACCAAGTGGGGAGAGGTCGTTGGGTCACCTTGGTTCCGGCACTGGATGGGAGCATTTGCCCAGTAAGTGTGGCAGGGTAGTATGCGGCAGTACGGCCCGGCGGTCGGGGGTCATGGCTGCTGCATGATGACGGGCTGCCGGTGACGAAGTATCAATTTCATTGGATGCTGGGTCGCTGTCTTGCGAGCTTGGGCCTTCCACCCGCTGCGTTCGGGACGCATTCCTTCCGCATAGGGGCTGCGGCGTCTGCTGCGGCGGCGGGATTTTCCATGGACGAGGTCCAGGCGGTGGGGCGATGGAAGTCGTCAAGTTACAGACGATATATTCGCCCCGTTGCATGAGATGTTGGCTCGCGCGTTGTTTGTTGTTTAATTACAGTTGTTCAGTCATGTTGTACAGTTCAGTACGTTATGGTGTTGTGCGTGTGTTTGTCTTCCCCCCTTTTAGCCTACTCAGGGATTAGCTACTCGCCGTTGCGGGCATGAGCCGGCAGCGGGGGTCTGGAGTTATTTTGCGATTTTTTGCCTGACTTGACGGACTGAATTCTAATCCACAATTCGGCTAATCTGTTCTAATCAGAGTCCCTCAGCAGGTCTTTACGCTTTCACCTCCAGCTGAGTTATTACATGTTTTACCCCTTTTTTACCCCCCCCCTCCCCTCCCCTTTTTTGTTTATTTCTTAATTTTGTTTTCTTCTTTCCCATTTGTGTGTTCATGTTCTGCTTCAAATTGGCTGGAAGCTGGTGCAGATCGGCTAGGCCGGGACTGCTGCAATATACGGAAACAAAATTTTTCTTTTTGGCAGATCCTTCAGGTTAATGCAGTAAATTAAACAATGTTATAGATGATTAGTAACCACTTTTACCCCCTTTTCCTCCTCTTCAGGTTGGTTGGAAGATGACTTGCCTATTTGGGTGGTTGGCCACTCTTATGTGTATTGGGCCGCCCAGTTTTGGCCTCGTAGGGGGCACAGATGTTTCCTAGGGCTCGAGGAGTTCGTTGGCTTGGTTGGCAAGGGATGATGTGGACGGAGTTGAGAAGTAGACTAGTGAGTCAGGCCAGCAAGCATGGAGCCCTAGGGTGTTGGTTGTCCATTTAGGTGGCAACGACCTGGGGAAGAGGACTTCTTTGGAGATGCGGTGGGCCATGATACAGGATCTGGCAAGTTTGGCCGCAGCATGGACCAATTGTGTATTGGTATTCTCCTTGATGGTGCCAAGGTTGAGTTGGCAAGGTGTGGCGGACGGTCGCGAAATTGAGGAGGCCAGGCAGAAGGTGAATGGGGCGGTGGCGAAGTGGGTGTTGTCCCACGGAGGCCAAGTGGTTCGCCACCCTAGGATTCGGTTCAGAGACAGTCACCTTTTTCAGCCTGATGGTATGCATCTATCCAGTGAGGGGATGATGCTTTTCCTGGAGGATCTGTTCCTAGTGCTGCAGGAGTTAGGGTGAGGTTATGGTGGTGGTGCGAAGACTCTGGGAAGGAGTCTTTCGCTGTTGGCGGAAAAGAACGGCAGTTTGTATTTGTATGGTAAGCTGTAGTGTTTTACAGTTTGGTGTGGTTTAGGTGCACTCACCTCCATCGACTTATTGGCCGCTTGACCACCCGTCCCGGAAGGCAGCGGCAGGGCACCCAGGAGCGGTGGGTAGTCACTGTGGGGGTTGAGTTGTCACCTATTACCGGTTTGTGATAGTTGTAGTAAAATTAGGATGGTCTCGAATTTTTAGTATTTTAAGGTTAATTTAGGTTAATAGAGCCGTTCTTTTTGCTGCCACCATATGCCGGCTGGATCGGCATCTTAATAAAATTTTCTATTACAGGTTTGCTACTGGTTAGGGTCAAATAAATAGCTAGCAATTTTTCTGCCAAAATTCAAGTCTCCGTGTCTTTATTTCTGGTTTTGAAGGTAATGAATGCTTTACTTTAAAAGAAGGGGGTCCACCAAATATCACTAGGATGTTTAGGAGAGAGAATTGACTGCATAGGAGAGGAAAGAGTTAAACATCTGGTGAGGGGTGGACCTAGCTGTGAGGAAAGTACAGCCTTTTTTGAAGGGGAGGGTTTGATATATATAGGGAAGGTGAGGCCATTTTAGCTCTCTCTTGTGGTGATTTGCCTTCCCACCCTCCCGCCCCTGTGGTCAGAAATTCTGGCACGTGGTGCCTTGGCGTTAAGTTGTTGGCTGGTTTTATCGTTGGCTATTTATTGGCGGAAAAGAACGGCAGTTTGTATTTGTATGGTAAGCTGTAGTGTTTTACAGTTTGGTGTGGTTTAGGTGCACTCACCTCCATCGACTTATTGGCCGCTTGACCACCCGTCCGGGAAGGCAGCGGCAGGGCACCCAGGAGCGGTGGGTAGTCACTGTGGGGGTTGAGTTGTCACCTATTACCGGTTTGTGATAGTTGTAGTAAAATTAGGATGGTCTCGAATTTTTAGTATTTTAAGGTTAATTTAGGTTAATAGAGCCGTTCTTTTTGCTGCCACCATATGCCGGCAGGATCGGCATCTTAATAAAATTTTCTATTACAGGTTTGCTACTGGTTAGGGTCAAATAAATAGCTAGCAATTTTTCTGCCAAAATTCAAGTCTCCGTGTCTTTATTTCTGGTTTTGAAGGTAATGAATGCTTTACTTTAAAAGAAGGGGGTCCACCAAATATCACTAGGATGTTTATTAGAAGTCAATTATTGCAAAGATGGTATACAGACACAATTGTACTTTATACTTCATGTTAATGCATCTGAATGGTACAGTTTCTACTTGACAATACAGATAGCAATCGTACATCGATATTACAGATCGTAATCATACATAAACTTTGCATTTGCCAATACAGAAACTAATTACACACAAATACTGTACATAGAAGTAGAGATGAGCGGGTTCGGTTTCTTTGAATCCGAACCCGCACGAACTTCACTTTTTTTTTCACGGGTCCGAGCGACTCGGATCTTCCCGCCTTGCTCGGTTAACCCGAGCGCGCCCGAACGTCATCATGACGCTGTCGGATTCTCGCGAGACTCGGATTCTATATAAGGAGCCGCGCGTCGCCGCCATTTTCACACGTGCATTGAGATTGATAGGGAGAGGACGTGGCTGGCGTCCTCTCCATTAGAATAGATTAGAAGAGAGAGAGAGAGAGATTGTGCAGACAGAGTTTACCACAGTGACCAGTGCAGTTGTTGTTAAGTTAACTTTTATTTAATATATCCGTTCTCTGCTATATCCGTTCTCTGCCTGAAAAAAACGATACACAGCAGTCACACAGTGTGACTCAGTCTGTGTGCACTCAGCTCAGCCCAGTGTGCTGCACATCAATGTATAAAAGCTTATAATAATTGTGGGGGAGACTGGGGAGCACTGCAGGTTGTTATAGCAGGAGCCAGGAGTACATAATATTATATTAATTTAAAATTAAACAGTGCACACTTTTGCTGCAGGAGTGCCACTGCCAGTGTGACTAGTGGTGACCAGTGCCTGACCACCAGTATAGTAGTATATTGTTGTATACTATCTCTTTATCAACCAGTCTATATTAGCAGCAGACACAGTACAGTGCGGTAGTTCACGGCTGTGGCTACCTCTGTGTCGGCAGTCGGCACTCGGCAGGCAGTCCGTCCATCCATAATTGTATAATTATATACCACCTAACCGTGGTATTTTTTTTTCTTTCTTTATACCGTCGTCATAGTCATACTAGTTGTTACGAGTATACTACTATCTCTTTATCAACCAGTGTACAGTGCGGTAGTTCACGGCTGTGGCTACCTCTGTGTCGGCAGTCGGCAGGCAGTCCGTCCATCCATAATTGTATTATAATATATACCACCTAACCGTGGTTTTTTTTTCATTCTTTATACCGTCATAGTGTCATACTAGTTGTTACGAGTATACTACTATCTCTTTATCAACCAGTGTACAGTGCGGTAGTTCACGGCTGTGGCTACCTCTGTGTCGGCAGTCGGCAGGCAGTCCGTCCATCCATAATTGTATTATAATATATACCACCTAACCGTGGTTTTTTTTTCATTCTTTATACCGTCATAGTCAGTCATACTAGTTGTTACGAGTATACTACTATCTCTTTATCAACCAGTGTACAGTGCGGTAGTTCACGGCTGTGGCTACCTCTGTGTCGGCACTCGGCAGGCAGTCCGTCCATCCATAATTGTATTATAATATATACCACCTAACCGTGGTTTTTTTTTCATTCTTTATACCGTCATAGTGTCATACTAGTTGTTACGAGTATACTACTATCTCTTTATCAACCAGTGTACAGTGCGGTAGTTCACGGCTGTGGCTACCTCTGTGTCGGCAGTCGGCAGGCAGTCCGTCCATCCATAATTGTATTATAATATATACCACCTAACCGTGGTTTTTTTTTCATTCTTTATACCGTCATAGTGTCATACTAGTTGTTACGAGTATACTACTATCTCTTTATCAACCAGTGTACAGTGCGGTAGTTCACGGCTGTGGCTACCTCTGTGTCGGAACTCGGCAGGCAGTCCGTCCATCCATAATTGTATTATTATAATATATACCACCTAACCGTGGTTTTTTTTTCATTCTTTATACCGTCATAGTGTCATACTAGTTGTTACGAGTATACTACTATCTCTTTATCAACCAGTGTACAGTGCGGTAGTTCACGGCTGTGGCTACCTCTGTGTCGGCAGTCGGCAGGCAGTCCGTCCATCCATAATTGTATTATAATATATACCACCTAACCGTGGTTTTTTTTTCATTCTTTATACCGTCATAGTCAGTCATACTAGTTGTTACGAGTATACTACTATCTCTTTATCAACCAGTGTACAGTGCGGTAGTTCACGGCTGTGGCTACCTCTGTGTCGGCACTCGGCAGGCAGTCCGTCCAACCATAATTGTATTATAATATATACCACCTAACCGTGGTTTTTTTTTCATTCTTTATACCGTCGTCATACTAGTTGTTACGAGTATACTACTATCTCTTTATCAACCAGTGTACAGTGCGGTAGTTCACGGCTGTGGCTACCTCTGTGTCGGAACTCGGCAGGCAGTCCGTCCATCCATAATTGTATTATTATAATATATACCACCTAACCGTGGTTTTTTTTTCATTCTTTATATCGTCATAGTGTCATACTAGTTGTTACGAGTATACTACTATCTCTTTATCAACCAGTGTACAGTGCGGTAGTTCACGGCTGTGGCTACCTCTGTGTCGGCAGTCGGCAGGCAGTCCGTCCATCCATAATTGTATTATAATATATACCACCTAACCGTGTTTTTTTTTTCATTCTTTATACCGTCATAGTCAGTCATACTAGTTGTTACGAGTATACTACTATCTCTTTATCAACCAGTGTACAGTGCGGTAGTTCACGGCTGTGGCTACCTCTGTGTCGGCACTCGGCAGGCAGTCCGTCCAACCATAATTGTATTATAATATATACCACCTAACCGTGGTTTTTTTTTCATTCTTTATACCGGCGTCATACTAGTTGTTACGAGTATACTACTATCTCTTTATCAACCAGTGTACAGTGCGGTAGTTCACGGCTGTGGCTACCTCTGTGTCGGAACTCGGCAGGCAGTCCGTCCATCCATAATTGTATTATTATAATATATACCACCTAACCGTGTTTTTTTTTTCATTCTTTATACCGTCATAGTGTCATACTAGTTGTTACGAGTATACTACTATCTCTTTATCAACCAGTGTACAGTGCGGTAGTTCACGGCTGTGGCTACCTCTGTGTCGGCAGTCGGCAGGCAGTCCGTCCATCCATAATTGTATTATAATATATACCACCTAACCGTGGTTTTTTTTTCATTCTTTATACCGTCATAGTCAGTCATACTAGTTGTTACGAGTATACTACTATCTCTTTATCAACCAGTGTACAGTGCGGTAGTTCACGGCTGTGGCTACCTCTGTGTCGGCAGTCGGCAGGCAGTCCGTCCATCCATAATTGTATTATAATATATACCACCTAACCGTGGTTTTTTTTTCATTCTTTATACCGTCATAGTGTCATACTAGTTGTTACGAGTATACTACTATCTCTTTATCAACCAGTGTACAGTGCGGTAGTTCACGGCTGTGGCTACCTCTGTGTCGGAACTCGGCAGGCAGTCCGTCCATCCATAATTGTATTATTATAATATATACCACCTAACCGTGGTTTTTTTTTCATTCTTTATACCGTCATAGTGTCATACTAGTTGTTACGAGTATACTACTATCTCTTTATCAACCAGTGTACAGTGCGGTAGTTCACGGCTGTGGCTACCTCTGTGTCGGCAGTCGGCAGGCAGTCCGTCCATCCATAATTGTATTATAATATATACCACCTAACCGTGGTTTTTTTTTCATTCTTTATACCGTCATAGTCAGTCATACTAGTTGTTACGAGTATACTACTATCTCTTTATCAACCAGTGTACAGTGCGGTAGTTCACGGTTGTGGCTACCTCTGTGTCGGCACTCGGCAGGCAGTCCGTCCAACCATAATTGTATTATAATATATACCACCTAACCGTGGTTTTTTTTTCATTCTTTATACCGTCGTCATACTAGTTGTTACGAGTATACTACTATCTCGTTATCAACCAGTGTACAGTGCGGTAGTTCACGGCTGTGGCTACCTCTGTGTCGGCACTCGGCAGGCAGTCCGTCCATCCATAATTGTATTATATACCACCTAACCGTGGTTTTTTTATACCACCTAACCGTGGCAGTCCGTCCATAATTGTATACTAGTATCCAATCCATCCATCTCCATTGTTTACCTGAGGTGCCTTTTAGTTCTGCCTATAAAATATGGAGAACAAAAAAGTTGAGGTTCCAAAATTAGGGAAAGATCAAGATCCACTTCCACCTCGTGCTGAAGCTGCTGCCACTAGTCATGGCCGAGACGATGAAATGCCAGCAACGTCGTCTGCCAAGGCCGATGCCCAATGTCATAGTACAGAGCATGTCAAATCCAAAACACCAAATATCAGAAAAAAAAGGACTCCAAAACCTAAAATAAAATTGTCGGAGGAGAAGCGTAAACTTGCCAATATGCCATTTACCACACGGAGTGGCAAGGAACGGCTGAGGCCCTGGCCTATGTTCATGGCTAGTGGTTCAGCTTCACATGAGGATGGAAGCACTCAGCCTCTCGCTAGAAAACTGAAAAGACTCAAGCTGGCAAAAGCACCGCAAAGAACTGTGCGTTCTTTGAAATCCCAAATCCACAAGGAGAGTCCAATTGTGTCGTTTGCGATGCCTGACCTTCCCAACACTGGACGTGAAGAGCATGCGCCTTCCACTATTTGCATGCCCCCTGCAAGTGCTGGAAGGAGCACCCGCAGTCCAGTTCCTGATAGTCAGATTGAAGATGTCAGTGTTGAAGTACACCAGGATGAGGAGGATATGGGTGTTGCTGGCGCTGGGGAGGAAATTGACCAGGAGGATTCTGATGGTGAGGTGGTTTGTTTAAGTCAGGCACCCGGGGAGACACCTGTTGTCCGTGGGAGGAATATGGCCGTTGACATGCCAGGTGAAAATACCAAAAAAATCAGCTCTTCGGTGTGGAGGTATTTCACCAGAAATGCGGACAACAGGTGTCAAGCCGTGTGTTCCCTTTGTCAAGCTGTAATAAGTAGGGGTAAGGACGTTAACCACCTCGGAACATCCTCCCTTATACGTCACCTGCAGCGCATTCATAATAAGTCAGTGACAAGTTCAAAAACTTTGGGTGACAGCGGAAGCAGTCCACTGACCAGTAAATCCCTTCCTCTTGTAACCAAGCTCACGCAAACCACCCCACCAACTCCCTCAGTGTCAATTTCCTCCTTCCCCAGGAATGCCAATAGTCCTGCAGGCCATGTCACTGGCAAGTCTGACGAGTCCTCTCCTGCCTGGGATTCCTCCGATGCATCCTTGCGTGTAACGCCTACTGCTGCTGGCGCTGCTGTTGTTGCCGCTGGGAGTCGATGGTCATCCCAGAGGGGAAGTCGTAAGCCCACTTGTACTACTTCCAGTAAGCAATTGACTGTTCAACAGTCCTTTGCGAGGAAGATGAAATATCACAGCAGTCATCCTACTGCAAAGCGGATAACTGAGTCCTTGACAACTATGTTGGTGTTAGACGTGCGTCCGGTATCCGCCGTTAGTTCACAGGGAACTAGACAATTTATTGAGGCAGTGTGCCCCCGTTACCAAATACCATCTAGGTTCCACTTCTCTAGGCAGGCGATACCGAGAATGTACACGGACGTCAGAAAAAGACTCACCAGTGTCCTAAAAAATGCAGTTGTACCCAATGTCCACTTAACCACGGACATGTGGACAAGTGGAGCAGGGCAGGGTCAGGACTATATGACTGTGACAGCCCACTGGGTAGATGTATGGACTCCCGCCGCAAGAACAGCAGCGGCGGCACCAGTAGCAGCATCTCGCAAACGCCAACTCTTTCCTAGGCAGGCTACGCTTTGTATCACCGCTTTCCAGAATACGCACACAGCTGAAAACCTCTTACGGCAACTGAGGAAGATCATCGCGGAATGGCTTACCCCAATTGGACTCTCCTGTGGATTTGTGGCATCGGACAACGCCAGCAATATTGTGTGTGCATTAAATATGGGCAAATTCCAGCACGTCCCATGTTTTGCACATACCTTGAATTTGGTGGTGCAGAATTTTTTAAAAAACGACAGGGGCGTGCAAGAGATGCTGTCGGTGGCCAGAAAAATTGCGGGACACTTTCGGCGTACAGGCACCACGTACAGAAGACTGGAGCACCACCAAAAACTACTGAACCTGCCCTGCCATCATCTGAAGCAAGAAGTGGTAACGAGGTGGAATTCAACCCTCTATATGCTTCAGAGGTTGGAGGAGCAGCAAAAGGCCATTCAAGCCTATACAATTGAGCACGATATAGGAGATGGAATGCACCTGTCTCAAGTGCAGTGGAGAATGATTTCAACGTTGTGCAAGGTTCTGATGCCCTTTGAACTTGCCACACGTGAAGTCAGTTCAGACACTGCCAGCCTGAGTCAGGTCATTCCCCTCATCAGGCTTTTGCAGAAGAAGCTGGAGGCATTGAAGAAGGAGCTAACACGGAGCGATTCCGCTAGGCATGTGGGACTTGTGGATGCAGCCCTTAATTCGCTTAACAAGGATTCACGGGTGGTCAATCTGTTGAAATCAGAGCACTACATTTTGGCCACCGTGCTCGATCCTAGATTTAAAGCCTACCTTGGATCTCTCTTTCCGGCAGACACAGGTCTGCTGGGGTTGAAAGACCTGCTGGTGACAAAATTGTCAAGTCAAGCGGAACGCGACCTGTCAACATCTCCTCCTTCACATTCTCCCGCAACTGGGGGTGCGAGGAAAAGGCTCAGAATTCCGAGCCCACCCGCTGGCGGTGATGCAGGGCAGTCTGGAGCGACTGCTGATGCTGACATCTGGTCCGGACTGAAGGACCTGACAACGATTACGGACATGTCGTCTACTGTCACTGCATATGATTCTCTCAACATTGATAGAATGGTGGAGGATTATATGAGTGACCGCATCCAAGTAGGCACGTCACACAGTCCGTACTTATACTGGCAGGAAAAAGAGGCAATTTGGAGGCCCTTGCACAAACTGGCTTTATTCTACCTAAGTTGCCCTCCCACAAGTGTGTACTCCGAAAGAGTGTTTAGTGCCGCCGCTCACCTTGTCAGCAATCGGCGTACGAGGTTACATCCAGAAAATGTGGAGAAGATGATGTTCATTAAAATGAATTATAATCAATTCCTCCGCGGAGACATTGACCAGCAGCAATTGCCTCCACAAAGTACACAGGGAGCTGAGATGGTGGATTCCAGTGGGGACGAATTGATAATCTGTGAGGAGGGGGATGTACACGGTGATATATCGGAGGGTGAAGATGAGGTGGACATCTTGCCTCTGTAGAGCCAGTTTGTGCAAGGAGAGATTAATTGCTTCTTTTTTGGGGGGGGTCCAAACCAACCCGTCATATCAGTCACAGTCGTGTGGCAGACCCTGTCACTGAAATGATGGGTTGGTTAAAGTGTGCATGTCCTGTTTTGTTTATACAACATAAGGGTGGGTGGGAGGGCCCAAGGATAATTCCATCTTGCACCTCTTTTTTCTTTTCTTTTTCTTTGCATCATGTGCTGATTGGGGAGGGTTTTTTGGAAGGGACATCCTGCGTGACACTGCAGTGCCACTCCTAGATGGGCCCGGTGTTTGTGTCGGCCACTAGGGTCGCTAATCTTACTCACACAGCTACCTCATTGCGCCTCTTTTTTTCTTTGCGTCATGTGCTGTTTGGGGAGGGTTTTTTGGAAGGGACATCCTGCGTGACACTGCAGTGCCACTCCTAGATGTGCCCGGTGTTTGTGTCGGCCACTAGGGTCGCTAATCTTACTCACACAGTCAGCTTCCTCATTGCGCCTCTTTTTTTCTTTGCGTCATGTGCTGTTTGGGGAGGGTTTTTTTGGAAGGGCCATCCTGCGTGACACTGCAGTGCCACTCCTAGATGGGCCCGGTGTTTGTGTCGGCCACTAGGGTCGCTAATCTTACTCACACAGCTACCTCATTGCGCCTCTTTTTTTCTTTGCGTCATGTGCTGTTTGGGGAGGGTTTTTTGGAAGGGACATCCTGCGTGACACTGCAGTGCCACTCCTAGATGGGCCCGGTGTTTGTGTCGGCCACTAGGGTCGCTTATCTTACTCACACAGCGACCTCGGTGCAAATTTTAGGACTAAAAATAATATTGTGAGGTGTGAGGTATTCAGAATAGACTGAAAATGAGTGTAAATTATGGTTTTTGAGGTTAATAATACTTTGGGATCAAAATGACCCCCAAATTCTATGATTTAAGCTGTTTTTTAGTGTTTTTGGAAAAAAACACCCGAATCCAAAACACACCCGAATCCGACAAAAATAATTCGGTGAGGTTTTGCCAAAACGCGTTCGAACCCAAAACACGGCCGCGGAACCGAACCCAAAACCAAAACACAAAACCCGAAAAATTTCAGGCGCTCATCTCTACATAGAAGCCTTCATAGTCATAGCGGATATTATTAACTAAAACCAATATATTGATTATAATGTTCTAAATATACAGTAATCATACAGTAATCATACCTTCAGACATATATCGCAGTGGCGTGCGGTGAGGTCAGTGGCTGGTGAGGCATGCCCATTACCACCACCATTATGGCCGCCGCCAGTGCCCGCTACTGTACTGCTGCCCATGCCAGCTGCCAGTGCCTGCTAAAGTCACCGCCCCCACAGCTAATTCCCCATCTGATACTGTCGCCAATGCCTGAGAAGTCTGGGGAGTAACAGCAGCCAGGGCCTGGGCAGCAGAGGTGCCCGAAGTTAAAGAGAGCAGTGGAGGGTCTGCCTGGAAGCAGGATTACAGCTGCAGGTCGGTTGATTGAGACAGCGGTAGCAATCGCCCCCCTGCCCTTATACCCCGGCACACACGCAGTAATCACCCCCCCTCTCCTTATACCCCGGCACACACGCAGTAATCACCCCCCCTCTCCTTATACCCCTGCACGTATGCAGCAATCACCCCCCCCCTCCCCTTGTACCCCGGCAGTCACACAGTAATCACCCCCACCCCTTAAACCCCAGGACATATGCAGTATTCACTCCCCCCGCCCCCCCGAAAGACACACAGTAATCACCCCCTCCCCCCCCCCCCCCCCCCCTTATACCCCAGCACATATGCACTGCAGTAATCCCCCCTCCCCCCGGCAGACCTACAGTAATCACCTAATCACCCCCACCCCAGCACATATGCAGTATTCACTCCCCCCCCCCCCCCCGCAGGCACACAGTAATCACCCCCTCCCCTTACACCTCAGCAAGTATGCAGTAATCCCCCCACCCCTCCCCTCATACCCCAGCACACAAGTGCAGTAATCACTCCCCTTCCTCCGGCAGACCTACAGTAATCATCATCACCACCACCACTGCAGTAATCACCACCCGCCTGCAGGCACACAGTAATCACACCCCCTCCTTTAACCCCTTATATCCCGTCACAGTGCGCAAATCTCCGTGCTGAGCGCTGCTGTGTACTGACCATGGGCTGCTCTGCTATCTGAAACACAGAGCGCACAGCAGCCCATGGTCAGTATACGGCAGCGCTCAGCACAGACTCTGGGAGATGGCGGGTTATACACACCATCCGGCTGGCAGCGCTGCTGACAGCGGGGACAGTCACTGACCTGTGGAGGAGTTCACAAGACGAGGAGGCTCGAGTATGTCGGGCGGCGCCCCCCCCCGTACCTGGAGTAAAGTCAGTGAGAGCGGCTACCCCCGTTACCGGCAATGAGCGTGAGGTGACCAGGGGAACTGGTGCAGGGGCCTCTCTCGGGGAGGAGAGTGGGCTGGATCCCAGGGATAGCTGTCATTCTGGTGCCCAATCATATATGCATCGGTGACAGGGGCGTGCTTTCATATGGGCTGAAAGCACACCCCTGTCACTGAGGCACATATACTAGTGCCGCTTACCCCGCTCTTTTAAATGGGCTTTTTACTGCCCGTTCCTTGGCTCCGCCCCCCGCTTCCTACCCTTTATTATTGTCCGCGGGAGGCACCACTCTGGGTGCCTCCAAAAGTTATTTAAGCATGTTTTTAAATTGTAAAAAGGATTATAATAATATAAAACATATACTTATGACACGGAATGTGTCTTAAGTATCTTTATATTAATGTAATCATTAATGACAGGGGAGGCACTGCCTCCCCTGCCTCCCCTGACTGCACGTCCCATTATACAGTATGTGGGTTGTATTTGTCCACAGTTTTGAAACAACTTTATCTTCTATATTATTTGTGACTGTTAGTTACCTGTAACCACAGCCACCATTCCGATCTTTAGAGATAGATCAAAAAGTTCTCAAAGGTGTAAAACAATATTTCTCTGACGTCCTAGTGGATGCTGGGAACTCCGTAAGGACCATGGGGAATAGCGGCTCCGCAGGAGACTGGGCACAAAAAGAAAGCTTTAGGACTACCTGGTGTGCACTGGCTCCTCCCCCTATGACCCTCCTCCAAGCCTCAGTTAGATTTTTGTGCCCGACCGAGCAGGGTGCAATCTAGGGGGCTCTCCTGAGCTTCTTAGATAAAAGTTAGTTTTAGGTTTTTTATTTTCAGTGAGACCTGCTGGCAACAGGCTCACTGCATCGAGGGACTAAGGGGAGAAGAAGCGAACCTGCCTGCTTGCAGCCAGCTTGGGCTTCTTAGGCTACTGGACACCATTAGCTCCAGAGGGATCGAACACAGGCCCAGCCTCGGAGTCCGGTCCCAGAGCCGCGCCGCCGGCCCCCTTACAGAGCCAGAAGCAAGAAGAGGTCCGGAAAATCGGTGGCAGAAGACATCAGTCTTCATCAAGGTAGCGCACAGCACTGCAGCTGTGCGCCATTGCTCCTCATGCACACCTCACACTGCGGTCACTGATGGGTGCAGGGCGCTGGGGGGGGGGCGCCCTGAGCAGCAATATTAACACCTTGGCTGGCAAAAATACATCACATATAACCCCCAGGGCTATATGGATGTACATTAACCCCTGCCAGAATCCATAAAAATGCGGGAGAAAAGTCAGCGAAAAAGGGGCGGAGCTATCTCCTCAGCACACTGGCGCCATTTTTCCCTCACAGCTCCGTTGGAGGGAAGCTCCCTGGCTCTCCCCTGCAGTTAATACACTACAGAAAGGGTTAAAAAGAGAGGGGGGGCACAATTTAGGCACAGTATACATATATATATGCAGCTATAAGGGAAAACACTTTTTATAGGTGCTATCCCTGTGATATATAGCGCCCTGGTGTGTGCTGGCATACTCTCCCTCTGTCTCCCCAAAGGGCTTTGTGGGGTCCTGTCCTCTATCAGAGCATTCCCTGTGTGTGTGCTGTGTATCGGTACGGCTGTGTCGACAGGTATGTGGAGGATAATGAGGTGGAGGCGGAGCGAATGCCTGTAAATATGTTGTCACCCCCTGCGGGGTCGACACCGGTGTGGTTGAACTTATGGAAAGATTACGTGAAAGTGTCAACTCCTTACATAAAAGGTCGACGACACAGAACAGCCGGCTACTCAGCTTGTGCCTGTTCCAGCGTCTCAAATGTCATGGGGGGCTCTAAAATCGCCCGCTACCTCAGATAACAGACACAGATGTCGACACGGATACTGACTCCAGTGTCGACGTCAATGAGACTGGTGTACCCTCCAAATAGGTCCACCCGTTACAGGATTGAGGCAATGAAAAATGTATTACACATTTATGATTATACCCCAGGTACCACATAAAAGGGTATTGTGTTTGGTGAGAGAAAACTATTAGTAGTTTTTCCTGCATCTGAGAAATTAAATGAGGTGTGTGAGGAAGAGTGGTCTTCCCCCGGTAAGAAATTGATAATTTCTAAAACGGTTATTGGCAGCGTACCCTTTCCCGCCAGAGGATAGGTCACGCGGGGAAACACCCCATAGGGTAGATACAGCGCTTACACGCTTATCAGAAAAGGTGGCACTACCGTCTCCGGATACGGCCGCCCTGAAGGGACCTGCTGATAGAAAGCAGGAGGTTACCCTATAAGATATAGTCACACACTAGGGCATTATATTGCGACCAGCCGTTGCTTCGGCATGGATGTGCAGTGCTCCCGCTGCGTGGTCAGATTCCCTGTCGGAAAATAACTATGGATAGGGACAATATTTTGCTGAAAATAGAGCATATAAAAGACGTGGTCTTATACATACATGATGCACAGAGGGATATTTGCCGGCTGGCATCAAAAATAAGCGCTAGGTCCATTGCCGCCAGATGGGGGTTATGGACTTGGCAATGGTCAGGCGATGCCGACTCGAATCGGCACATGGAAGTTGCCCTATAAGGGGGTAAAACTGTTTGGGGATGGTTTTTCAGACCTCGTTTCCACAGCTACTGTTGGGAAATTGATTTTTTTGCCACAGGCTACCCCACAACAAAAGAAAGCACCGTATCATCAAGTACAGTCCTTTCGGCCCCAGAAAAGCAAGAGGGCTAGAGGCTCATCCTTTCTGCCGAGAGGCAAAGGTAGAGGAAAAAGCTGCAACACACAGCTAGTTCCCAAGAGCAGAAATCCTCCCTGCGTCCGGTAGGTCCACAGCATGGTGCGGGGGCTGCTCAGGCGGACCCGGGTACGGTGGGGGCCCGTCTCAGAAATTTCAGCGGACTGTGGGCTCTCTCACATGGATCCCTGGGTCCTTCAAGTAGTATCTCAGGGATACAGGCTGGAGTTCAAGACGTTCTTCCCCCCGCCGTTTCCTAAAATCTGCCTTACCGGCACCTCCCTCTGCCAGGGAGACGGTATTGGTGGATATTCAACACTATAATCACAACAAGTGATTGTCAAGGTGCCCCTCCTTCAGCAAGGAAGGGGTTACTATTCCACAGTGGTTGTAGTACCGAAACGTTTCGGTGAGACCCATCTTGAAATTAAAATACTTGAACTTTTATATCAGAAGATTCAAGTTCAAGATGGAATCGCTCAGGGCGGATATTACGAGCCTGGACGAGGGGGATTACAGGGTCTCCCTGGACATCAAGGATGCGTACCTGCATGTCCCCATTTACCCTCCTCACCAGGAGTACCTCAGATATGTGGTACAGGACTGTCACTATCAGTTCCAGACGCGGCCGGTGGAGTTGTCCACGGCACCGAAGGTCTTTACCTAGGTAATGGCAGAAGTGATGATACTCCTTCGCAAGAAGGAAGTTTTTATTATCCCGTACTTGGACGATCTCCTGATAAAGGCGAGGTCCAAAGAACAGTTGGTAGTGGGGGTAGCACTCTCTCGGGAAGTGCTACAACAGCACGACTGGATTCTCAATATTCCAAAGTCACAGCTGGTCCCGACGACACGTCTTCGGTTCCTGGAAATGTTTCTGAACGCAGACCAGAAAAGAGTGTTTCTTCCAGTGGAAAAAGCAGAGGAGTTGTCATCTCTAGTCAGAGACATCCTATAACCAGGACAGGTGTCGGTACATCAATGCACACGAGTCCTGGGAAAAATGGTAGCTTCGTACGAAGCATAATTCCATTCGGAAGACTCCACGCAAGGACGTTCCAGTGGGACCTGTGGGACTAATGGTCCGGGTCCCATCTACAGATACAACAGCGGATAACTCTGTCAGCAAGAAACAGGGTGTCGCTGCTGTGGTGGCTGCAGAGGGCTCATCTACTAGAGGGCCGCAGATTCGGAATACAGGACTGGGTCCTGGTGACCACGGATGCCAGCCTTCGGGGCTGGGGTGCAGTCACACAGGGAAGAAATTTCCAAGGAGATTTCGCTTCACATAAATATTCTGCAGCGAAGGGCCATTTACAATGCCCTAAGCCAAGCAAGGCCCCTGCTTCAGAACCAGCCGGTACTGATCCAATCAGACGACATCACGGCGGTCGCCCATGTAAACAGACAGGGCGGCACAAGAAGCAGGATGGCGATGGCAGAAGCCACAAGGATTCTCCGATGGGCGACCTACACCCAGGAGAATGGGGACTTCATTCAGAAGTTTTCCAAATGCGGGTAAACCGTTGGGAATGACCACGGGTGGACATGATGGCGTCCCGCCTCAACAAGAAGTTGAAAAGATATTGCGTCAGGTCAAGGGACCCTCAGGCGATCGCTGGGGACGCTCTAGTGACACTGTGGGTGTACCAGTCGGTTTATGTGTCTCCTCCTCTACCTCTCATACCCAAGGTACTGAGAATAATAAGAAGGCGAGGAGTGAAAACCATACTCGGGGTTCCGGATTCGCCATGAAGAGCTTGGTACCCGGAACTTCAAGAGATGCTGGCAGAGGACCCTTGGCCTCTGCCGCTTAGACAAGACCTGCTGCAGCTGGGACCCTGTCTGTTCCAAGACTTACCGCGGCTGCGTTTGACGGCATGGCGGTAGAACACCGGATCCTAAAGGAAAAGGGTATTCCGAAGGAAGTCATCCCTACCCTGATCATAGCCAGGAAAGATGTCACCGCAAGACATTATCGCCGCGTTTGGCGAAAATTTATTGCTTGGTGGGAGGCCATGAAGGCCCCGACGGAGGAATTTCAACTATATCGATTCCTGCACTTCCTGCAAGCAGGGGTGACGTTTGGGCCTCAAATTGGGGTCCATCAAGGTCCAGATTTCGGCTCTGTCGATTTTCTTCCAGAAAGAACTGGCTTCACTGCCTGAAGTTCAGACTTTGGTTAAAGGAGCACTACATATTCAGCCTCCTTTTGTGCCTCCTGTGGCACTTTTTGGATCTCAACGTGGTGTTGGATTTCCTAAAGTCGCATTGGTTGAGCCACTTAAAACCATGGAGCTAAAGTATCTCGCGTGGAAAGTGGTCATGCTGTTGGCCTTGGCCTTGGCCAGGCGTGTGTCAGAATTGGCGGCTTTGTCATGTAAAAGCCTTATCTGATTTTCTATATGGATAGGGCAGAGTTGAGGACTCGTCCTCAGTTTCTCCCAAAGGTGGTCTCAGGTTTTCACTTGAACCAACCTATTGTGGTGCCTGCGGCTACTAGGGACTTGGAGGATTCCAAGTTGCTGGACGTAGTCAGGGCCCTGAAAATTTTATTTTTCCAGGACGGATGGAGTCACGAAAACTGACTCGCTGTTTATCCTGATGGCACCCAACAAGCTGGGTGCTCCTGCTTCTAAGCAGTCTATTGCGCGCTGGATTTGTAGCACTATTCAGCTGGCGCATTCTGCGGTAGGATGACCGCAGCCTAAATCAATAAAAGCCCATTCCACAAGGAAGGTGGGCTCATCTTGGGCGGCTGCCCGAGGGGTCTCGGCTTTACAACTTTGCCGAGCAGCTACTTGGTCAGGGGCTAACACGTTTGCAAAATTCTATGAATTTGATACCCTGGCTGAGGAGGACCTGGAGTTCTCTCATTCGGTGCTGCAGAGTCATCCGCACTCTCCCGCCCGTTTGGGAGCTTTGGTATAATCCCCATGGTCCTTACGGAGTTCCCAGCATCCACTAGGACGTCAGAGAAAATAAGAATTTACTTACCGATAATTCTATTTCTCGTAGTCCGTAGTGGATGCTGGGCGCCCATCCCAAGTGCGGATTGTCTGCAATACTTGTACATAGTTATGGTTAACTAATCGGGTTCTTGTTGTGAGCCATCTATTCAGAGGCTCCTCTGTTATCATGCTGTTAACTGGGTTTCATATCACAAGTTGTACGGTGTGATTGGTGTGGCTGGTATGAGTCTTACCCGGGATTCAAAATCCTTCCTTATTGTGTACGCTTGTCCGGGCACAGTATCTTAACTGAGGCTTGGAGGAGGGTCATAGGGGGAGGAGCCAGTGCACACAAGGTAGTCCTAAAGCTTTCTTTTTGTGCCCAGTCTCCTGCGGAGCCGCTATTCCCCATGGTCCTTACGGAGTTCCCAGCATCCACTACGGACTACGAGAAATAGAATTATCGGTAAGTAAATTCTTATTTTTTTGAGGATGACAACCATAGGCGTGCGCACGGGGAGTGCCTGGTGCGCACAGGCACCCCCTAATGTCCGGCACCTCCCACACGCTACACCTGCAGCACAGTGATCGTTGCTCGTTTCTGTGCCCCCCTCCCGCCATCAAGCCCGGTTTAAAGAAGGGGCGGTCATCCCTGGGCCCCCACACACTGTCCCTTGAATCAGACACAGGCACTATTGAAACGGGACACAGCATTTAGCGTGTCTCCGTTCCCCCCTCTGTGCAGCCGCCGAGGAGCCACTCATCATGATCATACTGCCGGAACACAGTCTCGCGGGACGCCAAATCCCGCGAGACACTCAATGCGGATGCTGCAGTACTGAAGTGATAGAGCTTCAGTGAATGAGTGAATGAGGCTCCAACTTCAGCGCCGCCAGCTGACAGGTGCTGGCGGGCAGCTTGGCTGACTACACCGGACCCCCTACCCATTGTGGTGCAGTGCTGCCTGGACCAGTGGTATGCAGAAATGTGAGTTTTTTAGGTAGTAGCCTGTAATATAGCATTAATTTTATTATATATGTGTAAAATATAATATTGATCTTTTAATTGTGGTTAGTGCATATTCACTAATTAATCATACAGTAGTTTAAGCTGTAAAATCAAAAAAATATTGAATCAGTCATTTTTTCTAAGAGGTTATTACTAATAATCCCTTAGTAAGAATTACTTATTCAATAATAATTGTGATTTTACAGATTAAACTACTGTAGGATTAACTAGTGAATTTGTACTAATCACAATTAATAAGATATATATATATATATATATATATATATAGGGAAACAATTGCTATATTTAATAATTATGTTGTTAATTGCCACTACATCACTTTTATTGATAGGGGCCCCCACAAGTTTGTTGCCCAGGGCCCCCCACAGACTTTAATCTGGCCCTGCCCGCCACCCAGTCAAGATGGACTAATATTTTTATCCTCTGCCCCATCCCGTCCGCACTCTCTCTCCCCCTCCCATCCGCGCTCTCTCTCCCCCTCCCATCCGTGCTCTTCCTCCTCCCACCCGCACTCTCTCCCCCTCCCATCCGCGCTCTCTCTCCCCCTCCCATCCGTGCTCTCCCTCCTCCCGTCCACACTCTCTCTCCCCCTCCCATCCGCGCTCTCTCTCCCCCTCCCATCCGTGCTCTCCTTCCTCCCGTCTGTGCTCTCTCTCCCTCCTCCCGTCCGCGCTCTCTCTCCCCCTCCTGTCCGTGCTCTCTCTCCCTCTCCCGTATGCGCTCTTTCCCCCCTCCCGTCCGCGTTCTCTCTCCCCCCTCCAGCCTGCACTCTCTCTTCTTGTGCCAATGTGCAGCTACAGCATCAGGCCAGCATTCCTTTCGGGAGGGCTTTGAGTCGGAGCCGAGTGAGACAGTACTGTAAGTCACCGTATGTAACATGTCTGTTTAATATATGTTACATTTCTATTTTTTTATTACTATAGATTAGTTATATCCCTCGAAATGTATATTATTAATAATGTGTTTTACTTACATTATAATGGTGAGCACTGGGGGTATTATGAGTCTCTGGCACTGCTGGGGGCATACACTTTGGCATAATGTGAACTTAGCTCATACCATGTGGCATAATGTGAATTTCAGCTCATACTGTGAAACGTAATGTGAATATCAGCTCATAGTGTGAAACATAATGTGAATATCAGCTCATACTGTGTGGTGTAATGTGAATATCAGCTCATACTGTGTGGTGTAATGTGAATATCAGCTCATACTGTGTGGTGTAATGTGAATATCAGCTCATACTGTGTGGTGTAATACGAATATCAGCTCATACTGTGTGGGGTAATGTGAATTTCAGCTCATACCGTGTGGTGTAATGTGAATATCAGCTCATACCGTGTGGTGTAATGCAAATATCAGCTCATACCGTATGGGGTAATGTGAATTTCGGCTCATACCGTGTGGTGTAATGTGAATTTCGGCTCATACCGTGTGGTGTAATGTGAATTTCGGCTCCTACGGTGTGGTGTAATGTGAATTTCGGCTCATACCGTGTGGTGTAATGTGAATTTCGGCTCATACCGTGTGGTGTAATGTGAATTTCGGCTCATACCGTGTGGTGTAATGTGAATTTCGGCTCCTACTGTGTGGTGTAATGTGAATTTCGGCTCCTACTGTGTGGTGTAATGTGAATTTAGGCTCATACTGTGTGGTGTAATGTGAATTTCGGCTCATACTGTGTGGTGTAATGTGAATTTTCGGCTCATACCGTGTGGTGTAATGTGAATTTCGGCTCATACCGTGTGGTGTAATGTGAATTTCGGCTCATACCGTGTGGTGTAATGTGAATTTCGGCTCATACCGTGTGGTGTAATGTGAATTTCGGCTCATACCGTGTGGTGTAATGTGAATTTCGGCTCCTACTGTGTGGTGTAATGTGAATTTCGGCTCCTACTGTGTGGTGTAATGTGAATTTCGGCTCATACTGTGTGGTGTAATGTGAATTTTCGGCTCATACTGTGTGGTGTAATGTGAATTTCGGCTCAGACTGTGTGGCATAATGTGAGTACGGGGCACTACTGTCAGTAGCTGGTGAGCATGGGGACATGTGTGACAAATGTTGGTGTCCTGCAGATGAGGGGTCTGATGGCATAGAAAGAGGCAGATGTGGCTCTGATGGCACATGTGTAAATTATAAACCTTACTTGTGTTATATTAAAACTGAAATATTCAGCTCCCTAAATCTGCCATATTTTTCAGAGTGGTCCAATCAAAATCAGGGTGTAGGTGCTGGGGGGTGCAAGGGGAGGGGTATGCATATGCACCTAGGCCTACCACTCTCTAGTTCTGCCACTTGGTCAGGGAAAGGTTGGGGAAGTGTAAGTAGCGATATGGTGCTGCAGAAGCTAGGACTCAGGGTTATGCCACAGCAGACAGTCAGTACCGGCCGGCGGTCGCACCATTATGTTTTATTTTATTTCACTGGGGTATATTATATCTGCTTTATTATTAGGAACTAGGGAGAAATTAGATTAAGCCATGTGATTTTACTGCAAGAATGTAAAATAGTTCTAGACATGTCCCTGTGTGGTGCTAGACACGCCCAAAAGGCGGTGCTAGACACGCCTCTCTGGCGGTGCACCCCCTAATACAATTAGCTGCGCACGCCTATGATGACAACTCAATAGAAATGGAGGAAATGATTAAGACTACTACTCCCACTTCAATCTGCAAGAAAAACTTACATTGAAGGAGCTTAGAGGATGGTATGATGTCATTACATTAGAAAAAAAACATTGAAACATAGAAACATAGAATTTTGATGGCAGATAAGAACCACTTGGCCCATCCAGTCTGCCCCACTGTTAGGCACCGTGGTCCGCGATGTCCTCGCGGCCCGGCGCCTAGCAACTAGGGAGCAATCCAGGAAATTGTACCCAATGTAATGACAATATTGATAGTGAACGGACGGCACCGTGGTTGGGGTAGGTGCTTTGTTCCAGGCATACAACGAGCACAGCGGGGAAGAATAAACATACCAAAATACTTTATTTAATTAAAAAATAATATAGCGGCGCTATGAAGGGTCCGTTGGCTATTTGAGGCATGCGCTGTAGAGTTTAGGAAAAGCGACATATGGTGGACAGAAAGTAGAATGCACATTACAATTATAACGTGACGTCACATTTACAACGCAACTTATAACGGGAGTTATAGCGCAAGGAGCTGGCGTGAGTTGCATGGCGCCCGCTACGCGGTACACAGCAACGATGTTTGAGGATACATCTGTACATCACAATAATTGACAACCCCAAAAATTAAACCATTAGTTGTTCTACCATCTAAATTCTACCCTGTAGAATCAAGAGGCAGCCACTTGGATATTGTAATTCAGTGAAGGATGATTTTAGAAAAATAGAAAATTCAGTCAAATAAATACAATTCAAATTTGAATCCAGTGGAGAAGAAAGCTTTAGTGCAACTAAAGAAAGTTGAAAATATAATCATCAAAAATGCAGACAAAGGGGGAGCAGTAGTACTACAAGAAAGGAAGCTTCATCTTCATGAAGCACATACAATTTTGGGGGATGAAACCACATATAAAAAACAAATGCATTTCAAGAAGATCTTAGGGTTTTACTTTATGATGCTAGAAACAAATCGTATATGTAAAGAAGAATTTGGTGAAACACCCATTAATTCCACAAATTGACATCATCCCAGTTGGATTAATAGCATACCATATGCACAGAGGTGTATCTAGGGGACTGGCACCGCTGGCAAAGTAACAGTGGCGTGCGGTGAGGTCAGTTGCTGGTGAGGCACTGGCTGGTACCAGAGCCAGATTTACACACGTATATACTATGGACCCGAAAGAGGTACCTTAACTCCACCATTCGATTGGCAGGTTGCCTAGGTACATACATTTTCCTGTATCTAAATAGGATTTACAGCACAGGAATACTGAAAGCCAACAGCACAATAACTAGAAATACATTAACCTGTACTTGAACAACTCAAGATTTATTGATTTTTGCAATAGGTGGTTATAGTCCTGCAAAGAATCTAATTTATTCCAGTTGAAAAAAAACAGTAACACATATTTAAACGAGCATACAGCTTTAGAAATGCAGTTCCACTATTCAAAGTCTTTCAAAAAACATACATTGTATGGCCTGACCTTTACTTGTAAATTACGTCCATTCGCCTATCCTTCTGGACAAAGCTATCAGTGACTTTGCTGTAGAAGTCCTCTCTATTTTCTTTTAGTTTTAAAAGTCTCTTTGTCTCAATAGAGATGATTGCCAGGGATGAAAGTCGCCCTTGATCAGTCTTATTCCTGGTGTATGTTTTGAGTCGTTTCAAAGCAGAGAATGACCTTTCAACAGACGCTGTTGTTGCTGGTATAGTGAGCACCAGTTGGAGTAACTTTGTTGCTTCGGGAACTGTTTGCACGAGATTATTCTCGGTCACAAAGCTGAGGAGCTCTGTGGGTGATTTGCATTCGTTCCTCACCATTTCTGAGCTATACAAGCCACTAAGATCAGTCTTTAGTCTAACAAAGTCAAAGTATTTTGCATATTTTGATAGACTCTGCAGTTTGGTGTCGTCAAAATGTTGGGACATATCATAAAATTTTGTGCAATCAACCAAACCTAGGAAACTTAGCTCAGCGAAATGGTCAAACCTAGCTTTCATTTGAACACTGACATTGTCCAGAATGTTATAAAACATTCTTTTCCTCTCATCTCTCATCACCTGGTTGCTTCGGGCATTGTCTGTCAGGCCAAGGGTGACACATTTCTGCTCAAATCGGCTATAAAAACTATCAAACTCTTGTCTCTGGCGTTCTACTGCTCCCATCGTGTCACGGATTCGTGCACAGCAGAATCCAATGTCCATTATTTTATTCTGCAGCACACGAAAGAGTGCATCGGTTTCATTGAAAATGCCCTCATATGCCATAATGAAGAAGCATGTGGATGCTTTTGACAGCCAGAGATCATATCCATTGGCCATGTACAGGGTGTCATTGTCCCAGTCTCGAGGATTTTCTTTCATAATCTTAAACATAGCACGTATATCAGACTGGAACATGCTGATTGTCTGCACTAGTCTGGAATTTGAGCTCCATCTCGTGGGCGCTGCTCTTGGCAAACGTCGCTTCACAACATCATCAAGTAGGTGAGTGCGCTTGGTCGACTTATTGAAAAATCCTGAAAGCCCCTCAAGTGTTTTAAAAAAAAGTGTTACACTGAGGCATACATTTTGCTGAATGCAAGAGAACCAGATTTAATTTGTGCGCATAACAATGGATAAACATCGCTTCAGGTATCTTCTCTTTAATCTTGGCCTGCACCCCATTGAGATCTGATGCCATCACAGAGGCTCCATCATAAGTCTGAGATACCAGCTTTTCAACACAGTTATATTTCTCTAACACTCCCATAAGATATTCAGCAATCGCTGGTGCTCGTCTATCTTCACTCACATCATCGAAACCCAAAAATGCCTCCTTCACCTCACTTTTAGCAACATAACGCAAAATCACAGAGAGCTGGGCTTTGCTTGTGACATCTGTTGTCTCGTCTACTTCAACTGCTACAAATGGGGCGGCATTAATCTCCTCTTTTATATCATTTCGGATCACATCACCAATTGCTTCAATTAAATAATTCTGGATTCTGTTAGATAAGCCAGAAAACACAGTGGATGTCTCCAAATACTTAGCTAACTTCTCATTTTCCACAGCAAAAGCTTGTACTAGCTCCACATAGTTGCCACGATTAGAAGAGCTTGCACTCTCATCGTTTCCACGAAATGCTAACTCCTGTTTCGCTAGGAAACAAGTGGCATTAATAAGGGATTTTAAAATCTCCCGGTTTTCCTTTACTTTAGTATTATGCATGCTGATATTTAATCTCCGCTGTTCACTCAAAGCCAGATCTATCCTTGTGATTCCAAAAGTCTTTAAAGTAATTTGGCTTTGGATATGAATTACTGATTTTTCATGTTTGCTGAGGCTCCTTGGCAGATTTTTCAAGTCACAAAATCCTGTGTTAGTCCAAACATTGTCGACGGTGGTAAACAGAAGGCAGGGAAAGCAGTACAGGCGATTCCTCGTAGCACAGCCACACAACCAGTCTTTTCGTTGGTACCACTCCACTTGGAATGTCCGTGTAATTTTCTTCCGCCCTGCCGTTTGAAGAAGGCCCTTAAGCTCAGGCATTGGTCTTCCATTAGTTATCAGTCCCCGCTTTGCCTGAAAGTCCAACTTGGAAAACTGTTTAAGGTTTGTTATGATGTCGTTTTCCATTTTTTCAAACTAGCTTGAAGTCAGCTATCAAATCTAACAAAAAAGAGAGAGCACTGATGTAGGACACATGATTTACTAGAAAGTTATATAAATAAAATATATACAATATATCCTGACCAAAAAAATAAATAATATGAAAAAATGACATGTACGCACACATACATCTATGGGGTCAATCCAAGTACGTGCAAGTAGCATTGTATGAGTGCGATTTTCTCTGAAAATGTGCACTGTAAATTAATTTTGCAATCCAATTAGGAACTTCGCACTTAATCAGAGTAAACTCAAATTTTTTTTGTTCACTACCCTGAGGTGTAAAATCTTTATTTGATGTTAAAAATGTCTGGACTTGCTTCAGAACCTCTTTGACACCTCCCTATCCCCATGACTAGTTAGGCATTTTGGAAATGTTTAAATTAGCTTAACTGAGCCAATAATAACATGACATTTTTTAGAATAATAACATGGCCTCAAACCCTTATTCGTTAAATCATGCACCCACAATTTCATGAAAAGTATTAAATAAAATAAATAGAAAAATATCTTTTAAAGTCACCTCAAACTACCCCAAAAGCTTTTTTCCTTTTCTTTTGGCATTTCCATTTAATTCCTTTATATTTAAATGAAATTCATTTGTGTTAGATTTCTTTAATTTAAAGAAACAGATGCAAAAACCTACACGTTTGACACCTTTTAAAAGTATCCAGTACTTTCCTGATCCCCACTTAAATCCTTCTCTATGATTCCACCTTTTTGGGGTCTATGAAAGTCTCCCCACTTTTCTCACATCGCATTTGGCATAGTTTGCAAACCCGAGCTGCAGGTGAGCATATATTCAAGTGAAAGCTGAAAATTATTTGCAGACTTGCACCTAATTGGATTGGACCCCTATCTGGTTTTAACAAAAACGGTATGATTTGGAATACTACTAAGTCAGTCAGCAAAGTGTGTGTGTGTGTGTGTGTGTGTGTGTGTGTGTGTGTGTGTGTGTGGGGGGGGGGGGGTGGAATTGGGGGGGAAGGCAACATGGGGTATCCCATTTTTCCTAATGAACCAGCCATGTTGATAATGCCATATCAGTGGGAACACACAGCATAGACGTCCCTTACTATTACATTAACCAGACCCAAACTAGTTTCAGGAAATTTCCTGGAAAAGCGGGGACTCAACATAGGATCCCCACCTCCCAAGCAATAACCTTTCAGTCCTGTGCTATGCCCCGCACCCCAGGATGGCAGTGGGTGGATGCACGTTTTATGAAATAAAAGTGTTAAGGTGGATATACACCTAAAGATATATCTGCAGATCAATCTGCGGATATATCTGTTGTTTAAGACATTGGAAAATGAATCTACAGTATGTGTGTGTGTATGTATGTGAAAATATATATATATATATATATATATATATATATAGCATGTGTGTATATGTGTATACAGTATATATATATATATATATATATATATACACACACACAATTCCACTCGCAAAACACAGCGGCACTCAGAGACGTACAGAAGTGAAAATGGTATATAGTTATGAACCGAAAACCAACGATTCGGTGGTCTCTGGCCCATTTGTCAAGGTAATAAGAACAATTAAAACATTTACATACCTTTCTGTAAAGAAGAAGCCAGCCAGTGTCTTGCGTCCATCCGTCAGTGCAGCAGCCCGTTCCATTTCCGGTCGCACGGGTGGCTGCACTGACGGATGGACGCAAGACACTGGCTGGCTTCTTCTTTACAGAAAGATATTTAAATGTTTTTATTGTTCTTATTCAACTTGACAAAGGGGCCAGAGACCACCGAAACGTTGGTTTTCGGTTCATATATACTGTTTTCACTTATGGACTTTTCCGAGTGCCGCTGTTTTGTGCGAATGGAATTCTGTTAATATCAGAGGGCACCGGAGCAAACTGTACTTGAGGGATGAGTGTTGGTTCTTTTGAACATATACATATATATATATATATATAATTTTATATTCGGTGTACATAGCCGCGGCACTCTCAGGTCATTATCATACAAGTGAACTGGCTAACATCTCATTGATGCAACGTTTTGGTTTATTTCAAACGTCAGGCATTTTTGAGCCTGACGACAGTTGAAATAAAACAAAACTGTTGCATCAGTGGGACGTTAGTGGTTCACTTGTATGATAATGACCTGAGAGTGCCGCTGCTATGTACACCGAATACACATATTCGCTATATGCACACCATCCAGGTGAAAACTAAATTAAAGGGAAAAAAAATATGTAGGGGTCCCCCCTATTTAATGGACCAGCACCGAGCCCTAGGAGCCAGCCTGATTCTAAAAAATATGGGGGGGAAAAATTGTATGGATCCCCCATATTTTTAGAACCAGCACCAGGCTCCTCCAGTAAGGGAGGGTAATGCCACAGCCAGGGGACACACTTTACGGGGTCCCGTGGCCAAAGCATTCAGACCCCCCCTAACTAGTCAGCAAAGGCCACAGGTTCCTAGTGAAGTAGGGACCCCCCAATACAGGGGTCCCCCTCTCCAGGGTACAGGCCTTTGCTGAAGCCCGGTGCTATCCCCCACACCCCTGGGCGGTGGGTGCAGGGTTGATAGCTTATGTAAAAGCAATATTGTCCTTTACAATGGGACTACAAGTCCCAGCAAGCCTGCCACTCATGCTGGTACTTGGAGAACCACAAGTACCAGCATGCAAGGCATTAAAGGCCCGCTGGTACCTATAGTCCCCCTGTAATGGAAATATTACAATAAAAACAATACACTGGCTTTTTAAAATATTTTATTTATCTGCAGCTTTGCCTGGTGGGTCGGCGGCCATATAGCTCTTTTGCGTGGGTGCCGACACACCATGGCTTCCGCCGACTTCGCCTGGTGGGACAGCGCCCACCAGGGCTTCCGCCGTCTTCGCCTGGCGGGTCGGCGGCCATATAGCTCTTTTGCGTGGCCGCCGACACACCATGGCTTCCGCCGTCTTCGCCTGGTGGGACAGCGCCCACCAGGGCTTTTGCCGTCTTCGCCTGGCGGGTCAGCGCCCACCAGGGCTTCCGCCGTCTTCGCCTGGCGGGTCGGCGGCCATATAGCTCTTTTGCGTGGCCGCCGACACACCAGGGCTTCCGCCGACTTCGCCTGGGTGGCAGCAGCCTGTAAGCTCTTACATGGCTGCTGCCCTCACCCAGGATTTCTGACGTCTTCACCTGGGTGGCAGCAGCCTGTAAGCTCTTACATGGCTGCTGCCCTCACCCAGGATTTCTGACGTCTTCACCTGGGTGGCAGCAGCCTGTAAGCTCTTACATGGCTGCTGCCCTCACCCAGGCCTTCTGACGTCTTCACCTGGTGGGCGGTAGCCTTTAAGCTCTTTTGCATAGCCACCGCCCACCAGGACTTCTTTCTTGTGGAGCTCTTCTCTGCTCCTGCACCGCCGACGAACTGTCTGCTCCGGGCTCATTCTGGCTTCTATAAGCCAGCCCCGGGTGGGTGGGGCGATGACGCGGCGAGCCGTGATTGGCTCGCGGCGGCCATCTTGGATTCCAAATATGGCTCTGCACAGCAGCGCCATTTTTGTTAGGGGCAAAGCCGTCAACCATGTTGCCTTAATGGCTGCAGGGACTGGATCCATGATCCAGACCTGCAGCCAAAATGCCTGCCGAGTTCCGCTGCCCGCCGCAGAAGTCCCGCCGTCCGCCGGCCGCCACCCGCCGCGAAGTCCTGACGCTCGCCGCCGCCACTAAAGTCCCGGCCCACCTCCGCCACACAAGCCCCGCCGCGGCCGGCCGCCGCCGCCCCACATAACTCCCGGCTACGTCGCCGTATAAGTCCCGCCGGCCGCCGCTGCTACAGCCCAACGCCGGGTTCAGAACCGCAATCAATGTGCCTGCTCATCAAACGTGATGAGCAGGCAAATTTACAAACTAGATGTGACTGTGCACCGTGTACTAGGGATTGGGAATATTCAATATTAATTATTTAGTTATTTAATGAATAAAGTTGAAATTGGAGTGGGGAAGGGGGGGGGGGGTAGGAGAAATGAATGTACTAGTCTAGTACTGACTGTGTTGTTCAATGTTCAGTGATTTCATTAACTTAGCAGCGCCGCGATTGTGGCGCTAATAAGTTAATGAAAGACCTGGACAAGTGGACAGTGTAAGTGTACATCAAGAATAAATAAAGCAGTGATGTGACAGTGTGTGTAACTGTGTAAACTAAACACTTACATGCACTGACACTGACTGCAGAAGAAGATACTGTTAAGGCACTAGCTCTCTCCTTCTCTCCCTGTAACAGCAGCAGCACTGACGGTGACAGCCGCATGCAGGTCACTGTCAGTGCTGCTGCTGCTGCCCAATCACTGTGACAGGGGCGTGCTTTCATGGCTGAAAGCACGTCCCTGCTGCACTGCGGCACCTCTATGGGTGCCGCTTCTAATGCTTTTTTTAATGGGCTTTTAGAGCCCCCTGCATGGCCACGCCCCTGCCCGCCCCCTGCTTCCGGCAATTTACAATTAGCAGCGAGAGGCACCGTTCAAGGTGCCTCCGCAATCGTTTTTTTAATGCTAAAGCACATTAGGTTACTATAAGAAGATACTTATGACACAGAACATGTCATAAGTATCTTCTCTATATTTTTTAAATCCCTTTAATGACAGGGGAGGCACTGCCTCCCCTGCCTCCCCTGACTGCACGTCCCTGCAAAGTAAGGGACTGGCGCCTCCCCCGTATTTGAAATAGGGAAGGTGCATGTGCAAAAAAGTGGCATGATCTTGTGGGAAAGGGGCATGACCACACAATAGTACTCCCAATTCAAATTACGTTACACAGTGGTAACCCTTATACACATTATGTCACACACTAGTGACCCTTACACATCATGCCCACACAGTAATCCTTGTCACACTGTGGAAAAATCAGCAGTGCCTGGCGCGGCCAAGAAGGGACTTTGCCCAGCGATGCCACCCGCAGTCAGCGGGTATAATCAAATATTAATGGCAGTGAAAAGGTATCTCTGCTCACTACCTAGTAGTGGTGATGTAGTGATATATTAACAATAGCATTCTAGTAGTTATTTTGAGTTTCTTCACTGTGGTGCATTGTGGTGCTGAACACCGGTGCCAGCTCTTGGTTGCTGTGCAAACCACAAGCCCAGGCACTGCCACTACTGAGTGATTCCACTCCCTGGCCAAGGGTGGCACCACCAGGTAGCGCCCCCTCCTCGGCCAGTGCACCTGGTGCGTGCCATCCTGGCCAATGGGTAGATAACCACCTGTTCTTAGCACATAGCCATGTCCCCAACCCCTCCCAGCACATAGAAGTAGTCCCCATCCCGCTCCCATCACATAGCCGTAGTCTCCATCCCGCTCCCAGCACATAGAAGTAGTCCCCATCCCGCTCCCATCACATAGCCGTAGTCTCCATCCCGCTCCCAGCACATAGCCATAGTCCCACTCCTTTTCCCAGCACATAGCCGTAATCTCATTCCCCTCCCAGAACATAGTCGTAACCCCACCCCCTCCCAGCACATAGCCATGGTCTCCCCCCTCCCTCCACATAGCCATGGTCTCCCCCCTCCCTGCACATAGCCATGGTCTCCCCCCTCCCTGCACAGAGCCATGGTCTCCCCCCTCCCTGCACATAGCCATGGTCTCCCCCCTCCCTCCTTCATATAGTCTCCCCTCCCAGCACAGAGTCCCCCCCTCCCTGCATTTAGTCCTCTCCCCTCCCAGCACAGAGTCTCCCCCCTTCCTGCATATAGTCATCTTCCCTCCCAGCACAGAGTCCCCCCCTGCATATAGTCCTCTCCCCTCCCAGCACAGAGTCCCCCCCCCCGCATATAGTCCTCTCCCCTCCCAGCACAGTTTCCCCCCTCCTTGCATATAGTCCTCTCCCCTCCCAGCACAGAGTCCACCCCCCTGCATATAGTCCTCTCCCCTCCCAGCACAGAGTCTCCCCCCTTCCTGCATATAGTCCTCTCCCCTCCCAGCACAGAGTCCCCCCTACATATAGTCCTCTCCCCTCCCAGCACAAAGTCTCCCCTCTCGCTGCAAATAGACCTTTCCCCTCCCAGCACAGAGTCTCCCCCCTCCCTGCATATAGTCCTCCCCTTCCCAGCACAGAGTCCCCCCCCTGCATATAGTCCTCTCCCCTCCCAGCACAGTCTCCCCCCTCCCTGCATATAGTCCTTTCCCCTCTCTGCATATAGTCCTCCCCCCTCAATGCACATATCAATTAATATGTTGCAGTACCTAGTGTGATGAGCTGGGCATCGCCTGGACTGAAGGACTGCACAGTAGACAGGAACACCACACTTCCGCACCGCAGCACACTTTGTGAAGAAAGTGAAAATAAACTATAGCTCCCAGCAATCCTTGCTGCTAGGAGCTCCTGACAGTAAGGGCTGCTGGGAACTGTAGTTTACTTTCACATTCTTCACTATTGCATTGCGGTGCCGAACACCGGCACCTGTTCCTGCCTACCGTGAGATCCTCCAGCCCAGGCGATGCCACTACTAAGTGATTCCACCCATTGGCTGAGGGTGGCACTGCCGGGCGGCGCCCCCTCCTCAGCTGGCACCCCTGGTGAGTGCCATCCTGGCCAATGGGTAGATACGCCCCTGCATACACACAATTTGTAAGACTCCAAAATAATTGCAGCAATATAAATGATTTTGGGATTCAGGCTAATATCTTGAAAGGTAAATTCCTTATAAGAGGATATAACCCCATCAAAATAGATGATGCAAAGGTAAAGGCAGGTAATAGATTCCGGGAAGATCTTCTAACACAAAAAAAAAAAAGAAAGAGAATAAAGTGAAATATAATAGCAGGCCTTTTATAACCTAGTTTTGACATGGAAAATTAAGCAGTCAAGAAAGTATTACAAAGACACTGGTGTATCTAGTTAAAAGATCCAATCTTAGGTCCAAACCTTCCTTTAGACCACAATTGGTATTTAAGGAAATCTACCAATTTAAAAATAGGATTTTAATACCTACCGGTAAATCCTTTTCTCTTAGTCCGTAGAGGATGCTGGGGTTCCAAAAGGACCATGGGGTATAGACGGGATCCGCAGGAGACATGGGCACACTATAAGACTTTGAATGGGTGTGAACTGGCTCCTCCCTCTATGCCCCTCCTCCAGACTTCAGTTAGAAAACTGTGCCCAGAGAGACGGACATTTCGAGGAAAGAATTTATTGTTTAAACACGGTGAGTGTCATACCAGCTCACACCTCGAACATGCCGCAGAACGTGGCATTCAATAGAACACCAGCTGATGGCATGGAAAAACCATGCAGCAAAATGCTGACCGAAAACGTAACACAACCTGTGTGTATCATGACCGATAATCACAAATTGCATGTCATGGCACGAATAACCGCAGCAACAGACTTGACTGCAAAGAAACACCACATGAGTGTAACGACAACCAATAGCTGCAGATACAGTACGCATAGGGATGGGCGCCCAGCATCCTCTACGGACTAAGAGAAAAGGATTTACCGGTAGGTATTAAAATCCTATTTTCTCCTACGTCCTAGAGGATGCTGGGGTTCCAAAAGGACCATGGGGTTTATACCAAAGCTCCAGACTGGGCTGGAGAGTGCGGACAACTCTGCATCACCAATTGAGCAAACCTGAGGTCCTCATCAGCCAGGGTATCAAACCTGTAGAACTTAGGAAAAGTGTTTGAACCCGACCAAGTAGCCACTCTGCAAAGTTGAAATGCCGAGATTCCCGGGCAACCGCCTCAAGAAGAGCCCACCTTCCTGGTAGAATGGGCCTTCCCCGACTTCGGTACCGGCCAGCCAGCCATAGAATGAGCATGCCGAATCGTATCACAGATCCAGCGTGTAACAGTCTGCTTAGAAGCAGGGGCCCCACTATTGTTGGGAGCATACAGGATAAACAGAGCGTCTGTTTCCCCAATTTAAGCCGTTCTGGCGACTCAAAAAAGTCAAATCTCTGATAACCACAAGAGACTTCGAATCAGCCAAGGCATAAGTAGCCCCAGGCACCACAATAGGTTGATTCCTGTGAAAAACGCAGAAACCACTTTAGGCAGAAATTGTTGCCAATTTCTCAATTCCACTCTATCCGCAAGGAAGATCAAATAGGGCTCTTGTGAAGCAAAGCCGCCAATTCCGACCCCCGCCTTGCGGATGCCAATGCCAATAGCATGACCACTTTTCAAGCGAGAAAGCTTTACCTTACGAAAAGGTTCCAACCAGCGTGACAGAAACTGCAACACCACAATTTGGTCCCATGGTGCCACTGGGGGCACAAATGGAGGTTGGAAGAGCAGCACTCCTTTCACGAAAGTCCGAACTTCTGGAAAGGTGGCCCATTCTTGATTTAAAAGAAAATTGATAAGGCCGAAACCTGCACGGTAATGGAGCGAGCCTAACCTTAGGTCTGCATCCACACCTGCATGCAAAAAATGGAGAAAACGACCAAGCCGAAATACTTCCGTAGACGCCTGCTTGGATTCACACCAAGACACATACTTCCTCCAAATACGGTGGTAAATCCTTGCCATTACTCCTTTCCCAGCCTGAAGCAATGTGGTAATGACTTCACCGGCAATACCCTTTCGGGCTAGGATATGGCGTTCAACCGCCAAGCCGTCAAACGCAGCCCCGGTAAATCTTGGTACACACCCTGTCCTTGCTGTAACAGGACTACCCTTAGAGGAAGAGGCCAGGGATCTTCTATGAGAAAGTCCTGAAGATATGGATACCAGGCTCTCCTTGGTTAGAACGGAACAATGAGGATCGCCTGAATCTTTGTCTTTCTTATGGTTATCACCTTCGGAAAGAGTGAAGTTGGAGGGAACACAAAGACCGACTGAAAACCCACAAAGTGTCACGAGGGGGTTCAATGCCATAGCTTGAGTGTCCCTTGATCTGGAACAACATCCCCGAAATTTCCTGTTGAGGCGAAAAGCCCTCACATCTAATCGAGGAATTCCCCAAAGACTTTTCATTTCTGAGAACTTCTTGATGAAGACCCCACTCTCCTGGATGAAGATAGTGTCTGCTGAGGAAGTCTATTTCTCCGTTGTCTTCACCCGGAACGACGACCTCTATTAGAGCATTTACCTGCCTTACCGCTCATCGGAAACTTTTGTGGCTTCCACCATTTCCGCTGTGCTACTCATTCCGCCCCAGTGGCTTACCTACGCCACTGCTGTTTAGTCTTCCGACCGAATTAAGACGGGCAGAACACGAAGAAGACGTTCCGTTGTAAATAGCTCTTATCGCAGGCAAGCTTTTCGGCTTGACCTTTTTTCTTGGAAATTCTTCCCTTGGAAAAACATCTCCCCAGCCTCGGAGACTTGTATCCATGGACACCAGGATCTAATTCATCGTCCCTGTAGGAGGTGAGAACTGTGAAGCCATCACAGGAGAGATATCCTGGTCCTGTGAAACAGGAATATTTACCGGTGCATGTGCAGGTAAGTCCTGGACCATATGTCTAACTGGTCCCGCAAAACAACTCTGGCATTTGACCTGCTCACCGAATGGCCTTGTAGGCCGCAACCACCTTCCGCATCAATGGAAGGTATCGACCGGTTTACACTGTTGCAAACCTGATCCGACTCTGGATCATCAGATCTCTTTCCACAGGAAAAACAAACTCTGAACCGATCAGTATCTAAACTAATTTCCAACTCCGACCTCAGCGTCGTTGGGATCAACAGCAAATATTTGTGACGAAGAACTGTCAAAGAGAAACAACGAATTGTACCATTTGTTTCTTGACCTCGCCGCAGTCAGGAGAGCGTCCCAGTACAGAAAAATAATGGCTCTAACTATAGAAGGAAACCATCATACCACCATCACTCTGGTGAAATGGCAATGACAATCCTGAATAGCACAAATAGGTAAGTTTAATGCGGATGTCATCGCACTTAAAACCCCTTTCTTCTGTTACAGGTCGGAAATCCCTGCCCTGAGAGATTCCAACTTGTAGTTCAAATTCTTGAGAAGAAATCTTTTTGGGATTGTTCTGACCGAGCTGTCCGGTCTCAGACGCACGCAAAACGCCTGAATAACAGGTTATTCCCTTTTTTTTTTATGACAGGGACAGCAGGACAATGTCCTGATCCTGAACCAAGCCTTGTATGGCATCGCCTACTACCTCCCCGTCGATAGGAGAATCGATAAGATCTATTTTAAAAATCAGCGAGGGGAATCATCTGGAAACTCAAATATGTCCCCCTATGGACTGTCTTCTTAACTCACTGTGTCAAGTCCATTCCAGGACTGACTGAGGAGTATTAGACGAGTTCCCACCGGTGTGGGCTCCAGCAAGATAGACCCAGCGATCTGTGGTGGACGTGGTAGAAACAGAGGACGATATCTTGCTCTGCGAACTTGAAAAGGCCACAGACCACTTACCTTTTCACCTTCCTCTACCTGCAAAGAAGGGGAAAACGAAACGGTATCCAACTGGTCAAAATGACTGCATCCCACAAAAAATGCGTCACCAACCGATGCGTTGGAACATAGCTCAGGACGGGAGACTTACCAGTGGTATCTGCCGAGATCCTCAGAACCAAGCCATCCCCAAACCAGATTATCCCTTCATAGGGAAGATGCTCCAGTATATCTCGGAGCCAGTGCATACCTCTTGTAGTCGCACGGCAGCATGCTGCAATGTTCTAGAAAAGACCCAAGGAATATCCCATTTCTCCCCAGGGTCATTATATCGGACAACAAGGTAACCGATCATCCTTGACTACAAGTACACCTCCAAGCGCATGTAATGCAAATATCATCAAAGCATATAATGAAAATTATAACTTAGCTTTCTGTATACGATCCTTGGTGACAGGGCCCCGTGTAGACCAGGGGTAGACATTCACTTTGTTCTATCCACGGCGGGAGAAGAATAAACACTCGGACTCCTCGTGAGGATTCGAGACCATCTTGTCACGGCTGACCTAGAACATCATCAACAGAGCGACCAGCAAATGAGAAGGAATACTTTACTTCAGCATTCACAATAAATTGTTATAAAACTGTACACATTTAAATACACAAATATACACATATATCCATATATACATCTCATATATATTAGTGATGAGCGGTTTCGGTTCCTCGGAAACCGAACCCCCCCGAACTTCACCCATTTTACACGGGTCCGATGCATACTCGGATTCTCCCGTATGGCTCGGTTAATCCGAGCGCGCCCGAACGTCATCATCCCGCTGTCGGATTCTCGCAAGATTCGGATTCTATATAAGCAGCCGCGCGTCGCCGCCATTTTCACTCGTGCATTGGAAATGTTAGGGAGAGGACGTGGCTGGCGTCCTCTCCGTTTATTAATAATATTTGTGTTTATTGCTTAATTGTGGGGACTGGGGAGCAGCTGTATTAAATAGGAGGAGTATAGTGCAGAGTTTTGCTGACAGTGACCACCAGTATACGTTGTCTGCCTGAAAAACACACCATATCTGTGCTCAGTGTGCTGCATATATCTGTGCTCACACTGCTTAATTGTGGGGACTGGGGAGCAGCTGTATTATATAGGAGGAGTACAGTGCAGAGTTTTGCTGACAGTAACCACCAGTATACGTTGTCTGCCTGAAAAACACTCCATATCTGTGCTCAGAGTGCTGCATATATCTGTGCTCACACTGCTTTATTGTGGGCACTGGGGACCACCAGTATATTATATAGGAGGAGTACAGTGCAGAGTTTTGCTGACCAGTGACCACCAGTATACGTTGTCTGCCTGAAAAACACTCCATATCTGTGCTCAGTGTGCTGCATATATCTGTGCTCACACTGCTTAATTGTGGGGACTGGGGAGCAGCTGTATTATATAGGAGGAGTACAGTGCAGAGTTTTGCTGACAGTGACCACCAGTATACGTTGTCTGCCTGAAAAACACTCCATATCTGTGCTCAGTGTGCTGCATATATCTGTACGCACACTGCTTAATTGTGGACACTGGGGACCACCAGTATATTATATAGGAGGAGTACAGTGCAGAGTTTTGCTGACCAGTGACCACCAGTATACGTTGTCTGCCTGAAAAACACTCCATATCTGTGCTCAGAGTGCTGCATATATCTGTGCTCACACTGCTTTATTGTGGGCACTGGGGACCACCAGTATATTATATAGGAGGAGTACAGTGCAGAGTTTTGCTGACCAGTGACCACCAGTATACGTTGTCTGCCTGAAAAACACTCCATATCTGTGCTCAGTGTGCTGCATATATCTGTGCTCACACTGCTTAATTGTGGGGACTGGGGAGCAGCTGTATTATATAGGAGGAGTACAGTGCAGAGTTTTGCTGACAGTGACCACCAGTATACGTTGTCTGCCTGAAAAACACTCCATATCTGTGCTCAGTGTGCTGCATATATCTGTGCTTACACTGCTTTATTGTGGGGACTGGGGAGCAGCTGTCTTATATAGGAGGAGTACAGTGCAGAGTTTTGCTGACCAGTGACCACCAGTATACGTTGTCTGCCTGAAAAACACTCCATATCTGTGCTCAGTGTGCTGCATATAACTCTGCTCACACTGCTTTATTGTGGGCACTGGGGACCACCAGTATATTATATAGGAGGATTACAGTGCAGAGTTTTGCTGACCAGTGACCACCAGTATACGTTGTCTGCCTGAAAAACACTCCATATCTGTGCTCAGTGTGCTGCATATATCTGTGCTCACACTGCTTTATTGTGGGCACTGGGGACCACCAGTATATTATACAGGAGGAGTACAGTGCAGAGTTTTGCTGACCAGTGACCACCAGTATATATAGCAGTACGGTACGGAAGGCCACTGCTCTACCTACCTCTGTGTCATCAAGTATACTATCCATCCATACCTGTGGTGCATTTCAGTTGTGCGCAGTATATATAGTTGTAGGCCATTGCTATTGATACTGGCATATAATTCCACACATTAAAAAATGGAGAACAAAAATGTGGAGGTTAAAATAGGGAAAGATCAAGATCCACTTCCACCTCGTGCTGAAGCTGCTGCCACTAGTCATGGCCGAGATGATGAAATGCCATCAACGTCGTCTGCCAAGGCCGATGCCCAATGTCATAGTAGAGAGCATGTAAAATCCAAAAACCAAAAGTTCAGTAAAATGACCCAAAAATCAAAATTGAAAGCGTCTGATGAGAAGCGTAAACTTGCCAATATGCCATTTACGACACGGAGTGGCAAGGAACGGCTGAGGCCCTGGCCTATGTTCATGGCTAGTGGTTCAGATTCACATGAGGATGGAAGCACTCATCATCTCGCTAGAAAAATGAAAAGACTTAAGCTGGCAAAAGCACAGCAAACAACTGTGCGTTCTTCTAAATCAGAAATCCCCAAGGAGAGTCCAATTGTGTCGGTTGCGATGCCTGACCTTCCCAACACTGGACGGGAAGAGCTTGCGCCTTCCACCATTTGCACGCCCCCTGCAAGTGCTGGAAGGAGCACCCGCAGTCGAGTTCCTGATAGTCAAATTGAAGATGTCACTGTTGAAGTACACCAGGATGAGGATATGGGTGTTGCTGGCGCTGGGAAGGAATTTGACAAGGAGGATTCTGATGGTGAGGTGGTTTGTTTAAGTCAGGCACCCGGGGAGACACCTGTTGTCCGTGGGACGAATATGGCCATTGACCTGCCTGGTCAAAATACAAAAAAAATCACCTCTTCGTGCGGAATTATTTCAACACAAATGCGGACAACAGGTGTCAATCCGTGTGTTCCTTTGTCAAGCTGTAATAAGTAGGGGTAAGGACGTTAACCACCTAGGAACATCCTCCCTTATACGTCACCTGGTCCGCATTCATCAGAAGTCAGTGACAAGTTCAAAAACTTTGGATGACAGCGGAAGCAGTCCACTGACCACTAAATCCCTTTCTCTTGTAACCAAGCTCCTGCAAACCACACCACCAACTCCCTTAGTGTCAATTTCCACCTTACACAGGAAAGCCAATAGTCCTGCAGGCCATGTCACTGGCAAGTCTGACGAGTCCTCTCCTGCCTGCGATTCCTCCGATGCATCCTTGAGTGTAACGCCTACTGCTGCTGGCGCTGCTGTTGTTGCTGCTGGGAGTTGATCGTCATCCCAGAGGGGAAGTCGGAAGACCACTTGTACTACTTCCAGTAAGCAATTGACTGTCCAACAGTCCTTTGCGAGGAAGATGAAATATCACAGCAGTCATCCTGCTGTAAAGCGGATAACTCAGGTCTTGTCAGCCTGGGTGTTGAGAAACGTGGTTCCGGTATCCACCGTTAATTCAGAGGCAACTAGAGACTTGATTGAGGTACTGTGTCCCCGGTACCAAATACCATCTAGGTTCCATTTCTCTAGGCAGGCGATACCGAAAATGTACACAGACGTCAGAAAAAGAGTCACCAGTGTCCTAAAAAATGCAGTTGTACCCAATGTCCACTTAACCACGGACATGTGGACAAGTGGAGCAGGGCAGACTCAGGACTATATGACTGTGACATCCCACTGGGTAGATGTATTGCCTCCCGCAGCAAGAACAGCAGCGGCGGCACCAGTAGCAGCATCTCGCAAATGCCAACTCGTTCCTAGGCAGGCTACGTTTTGTATCACCGCTTTCCATAAGAGGCACACAGCTGACAACCTCTTACTGAAACTGAGGAACATCATCGCAGAATGGTTTACCCCAAATGAACTCTCCCGGGGATTTGTGACAACGCCAGCAATATTGTGCGTGCGTTACATCTGGGCAAATTCCAGCACATATGTTTTGCACATACATTGAATTTGGTGGTGCAGAATTATTTAAAAAACGACAGGGGCGTGCAAGAGATGCTGTCGGTGTCCCGAAGAATTGCGGGCTACTTTCGGCATTCAGCCAACACGTGCCGAAGACTGGAGCACCACCAAACAGTTCTGAACCTGCCCTGCCATCATCTGAAGCAAGAGGTGGTAACGAGGTGGAATTCAACCCTCTATATGCTTCAGAGGATGGAGGAGCAGCAAAAGGCCATTCAAGCCTATACATCTGCCCACGATATAGGCAAAGGAGGGGGAATGCACCTAACTCAAGCGCAGTGGAGAATGATTTCAACGTTGTGCAAGGTTCTGCAACCCTTTGAACTTGCCACACGTGAAGTCAGTTCAGATACTGCCAGCCTGAGTCAGGTCATTCCCCTCATCAGGCTTTTGCAGAAGAAGCTGGAGACATTGAAGGAGGAGCTAAAACAGAGTGATTCCGCTAGGCATGTGGGACTTGTGGATGGAGCCCTTCATTCGCTTAACCAGGATTCACGGGTGGTCAATCTGTTGAAATCAGAGCACTACATTTTGGCCACCGTGCTCGATCCTAGATTTAAAACCTACGTCTGCAGAGGTTCAAAGACCTGCTGGTGAGAAAATTGTCAAGTCAAGCGGAACGTAACCCGTCAACAGCTCCTCCTTCACATTCTCCCGCAACTGGGGGTGCGAGGAAAAGGCTAAGAATTCCGAGCCCACCCGCTGGCGGTGATGCAGAGCAGTCTGGAGTGAGTGCTGACATCTGGTCCGGACTGAAGGACCTGCCAACGATTACTGACATGTCGTCTACTGTCACTGCATATGATTCTCTCACCATTGAAAGAATGGTGGAGGATTATATGAGTGACCGCATCCAAGTAGGCACGTCAGACAGTCCGTACGTATACTGGCAGGAAAAAGAGGCAATTTGGAGGCCCTTGCACAAACTGGCTGTATTTTACCTAAGTTGCCCACCCTCCAGTGTGTACTCCGAAAGAGTGTTTAGTGCAACCGCTCACCTTGTCAGCAATCGGCGTACGAGGTTACTTCCAGAAAATGTGGAGAAGATGATGTTCATCAAAATGAATTATAATCAATTCCTCCGTGGAGACATTCAGCAGCAATTGCCTCCAGAAAGTACACAGGGACCTGAGATGGTGGATTCCAGTGGGGACGAATTAATAATCTGTGAGGAGGGGGATGTACACAGTGAAAAGGGTGAGGAATCGGAGGATGATTATGAGGTGGACATCTTGCCTCTGTAGAGCCAGTTTGTGCAAGGAGAGATTGATTGCTTCTTTTTTGGTGGGGGCCCAACCAACCAGTCATTTCAGTCACAGTCGTGTGGCAGACCCTGTCGCTGAAATGATGGGTTCGATAAAGAGTGCATGTCCTGTTTATACAACATAAGGGTGGGTGGGAGGGCACAAGGACAATTCCATCTTGCACCTCTTTTTTCTTTCATTTTTCTTTGCATCATGTGCTGTTTGGGGACAATTTTTTTGAAGTGCCATCCTGTCTGACACTGCAGTGCCACTCCTAGATGGGCCAGGTGTTTGCGTCGGCCACTTGTGTCGCTTAGCTTAGTCACACAGCGACCTTGGTGCGCCTCTTTTTTTCTTTGCATCATGTGCTGTTTGGGGACAATTTTTTGGAAGTGCCATCCTGTCTGACTCTGCAGTGCCAATCCTAGATGGGCCAGGTGTTTGTGTCGGCCACTTGTGTCGCTTAGCTTAGTCACACAGCGACCTTGGTGCGCTTCTTTTTTTCTTTGCATCATGTGCTGTTTGGGGACAATTTTTTTGAAGTGCCATCCTGTCTGACACTGCAGTGCCACTCCTAGATGGGCCAGGTGTTTGTGTCGGCCACTTGTGTCGCTTAGCTTAGTCACACAGTGACCTTGGTGCGCCTCTTTTTTTCTTTGCATCATGTGCTGTTTGGGACAATTTTTTGGTAGTGCCATCCTGTCTGACACTGCAGTGCCACTCCTAGATGGGCCAGGTGTTTGTGTCGGCCACTTTTGTCGCTTAGCTTAGTCACACAGCGACCTTGGTGCGCCTCTTTTTTTCTTTGCATCATGTGCTATTTGGGGACAATTTTTTTGAAGTGCCAACCTGCCTGACACTGCAGTGCAACTCCTAGATGGGCTAGGTGTTTGTGTCGGCCACTTGTGTCGCTTAGCTTAGTCACACAGCGACTTTGGTGCACCTCTTTTTTTCTTTGCATCGTGTGCTGTTTGGGGACTATTTTTTTGAAGTGCCATCCTGCCTGACACTGCAGTGCCACTCCTAGATGCACCAGGTGTTTGTGTCGGCCACTTGTGTCGCTTAGCTTAGTCACACAGCGACTTTGGTGCACCTCTTTTTTTCTTTGCATCGTGTGCTGTTTGGGGACTATTTTTTTGAAGTGCCATCCTGCCTGACACTGCAGTGCCACTCCTAGATGCACCAGGTGTTTGTGTCGGCCACTTGTGTCGCTTAGCTTAGCCATCCAGCGACCTTGGTGCACCTCTTTTTTTCTTTGCATCATGTGCTGTTTGGGGACTATTTTGTTGAAGTACCATCCTGTCTGACACTGCAGTGCCACTCCTAGATGGGCCAGGTGTTTGTGTCGGCCACTTGTGTTGCTTAGCTTAGCCATCCAGCGACCTCGGTGCAAATTTTAGGACTAAAAATAATATTGTGAGGTGTTCAGAATAGACTAAAAATGAGTGGAAATTATGGTTATTGAGGTTAATAATACTATGGGATCAAAATGACCCCCAAATTCTAGGATTTAAGCTGTTTTTGAGGATTTTTTGTAAAAAAACACCCGAATCCAAAACACACCCGAATCCGACAAAAAAATTTCAGGGAGGTTTTGCCAAAATGCGTCCGAATCCAAAACACGGCCGCGGAACCGAATCCAAAACCAAAACCCGAAAAATTTCCGGTGCACATCACCAATATTATATATATATATATATATATATATATATATATATAATCTGGCAGGAACATCAGGGTCCCTAGTGACATTTATGTGTTCTGAATGTGTATGAACTAGAGATGAGCGAATTCGGTTTTACTAGGATTTACTCGGTTCTCAAAATGGCATCTGATTGGCTATCCAAAACACGTGACACCCGTGAGCCAATAAGATGCCGTTTTGAGACCGAGTAAATCCGAGTAAAACCGAATCCGCTCATCTCTAGTATGAACATGTACTGAATGCCAATGTTGTGGATCTAATCAGGAAACATTATGGCCGACATAGAACATAGTATTCGTGTCGACGACAGGGAGTAGTGACTGGGCAAAAACAACATTTATGTGACCCCGAGGGATCTGAGGGAAACATATACCTAATTTCACTAGGACGCAAAATATTATCACGTCTGTGCTACAGTTACAGCTCACTGCAAACGTACCATACATATATATATACCTACAGGTATAGGACTTTTATATATTTTACACCCAGTCATCATAGTTGGTGCCGACAGGGACACCCACATACTTCTGTGTTCCCCAAACAGTGCATACTTTTGCAAAGCTTACCACTACTGACATGCTGACACTTAATCTCATGAATCAAGTACCATCTGGAGTCGGCACTGCCGACAGGGGATACACATATCTGTTTGCGGTAGATCACTCACACATGTCGACACACATGTACTAAACACCCACCAGCATTGTTAACATCGGCAGATTTCTGACAGGGAAGCCACAGAACTCTAACCAACTCTGTGTACACACGCACATTATATACATATATCTATAGTGCCTCATGGGTGAACCTATAATGCACTACATAACTGTGCCCCCCCCCCCCCCCCTCATTTTACACTGTTAGTGTCTAACAGTGTTTTGGCGGGCCCAGCATCTCTGTGAGGAGAAAATGGCGCTGTATAGAATTGTAAGGGCTAAGCCACGCCCCCTTCTCGGCGCGCTTCAGCCCCGCTATCTTTCTACAGTTTTATACTGGTGGGGGTCCATATACAGTGCCTATGCACTGTTTATATCTTTGCCAGGGTTAAACTGTGAGGTATATTGCTGCCCAGGGCGCCCCCCCTGCGCCCTGCACCCTTGTAGTGCCGCTGGTATGTGGGAGCAATGGCGTGCAGCGTGACCGCTGCGCGTTACCTTTGAGACTCTTGTAACCCTTAGTTGCTCCCTATTTATTCAATACATAGGTTACTATTTCCAAATGACTTAGTGCCTCCACCCAAGCAGTCTATAGGCCAACCCAGGCTTGCTTGGGAAAGCTGTTGCCAGTAGTGTTGTAGTTACTGTTTAGAGTGTGGGTTGGGTGAGATGTTTAATTTACCTTGTTTTCTTCTTTTGTCTTTCAGATTCCGATGTTCATATGAATGAGACAACTGGTCCCCTTCAATGGTAAGTATTTATTAATAGGATGTTAATACCTTCTCATGTTCTCTTGGTTTCAAATTAAACCCTTCTTGAATTTAGGTTCACAGTATATCAACAATTAAAATCATTAACTGCAGAATAAAGATATAATTTACCAACATATATGTATATACATAAATGGTTACCTGTTATACCATATAACAAATTATTTTAACTAAGTGTATCAGATAGATTATCAATACAGCTACTATAACATTATAAGTCACACTGCATTATCAGGTTTATGTGTTGGGTATACCCGTTAGTTATCGTTGGTGCACAGTTGGGGCCCAATTTACATTAGATACCCTGGCAGTAGTTCTATTATGGAAGCGGAAGGACGGATAGAGGTCCTATTTATTAAATTTCTAAATAAGGTCAATCCAGAGGTGTGACCGAGTCAGAAATCATCCTGAAGAGAACAGCGAAATAAATCCAAGGATCGCGGCTTCTGGCTGGTTTATGGTAGGAGGGATGAGGATATATCCTAGGATTTTCAGGAGCGATATCCAAATTTATATTATCAGTGTGCCTTTACAATGTTGGACGAATACAATCTTTATTATCCGCTTGGGGTAGACTGTTCACAGGTACTTTACTTACTCTCTATGTATGACTCAAAACCCGCTCAACTGTTGGTGAATAATTCCCCAATTAACTAATTATCTCAAAGGGACTACGGCATTTATGTCCATTCCAAACTGTCCTGTATACTTCAACGGTATAATCCGTGCAAAAGTGTCTTAGTCCCAGTGAGGGCACGATAATACGGTAAACTATGAACCATTCAGAGTTCACTTAATATACAGCTCTGCCAGTATTACTTTATGTTATTGACGGAGTATCAAGAGTTATTTCAATTATTCCCAATTTTAGATACAGTATTGGGAGGGTTCGTGGCAACCACTGATGTTACCAACATTATACTAGGGATCCCTAGAGTCTGTAGTGGTTATAGTCTCTTAATGCAATGTCATCCGTCTCATATTAATAATCCCCCTCTCTCAGCCCATGGTTGGATGGATCAGGATGGCCTTGGTCCCATAATTCTCTCCCCCAATTACCTCAGTCTGCTGTATAGTGCGTATTCTACCCCTAGAGGGAGACAGCCTGACCTCTGCTCAGCTCCCCCAGTGTCCGGCCCTCCTCCTCTCTGACTGACTTGACTATTACAGACTCCTGGACTTCTCTGCAGGCAGTTAGGACGGATATCAGTTTGTTTTCCTCGTCACAGCACAGCTATCTCCAGGAGCCATTAAGTAAGTATATTGGGCGCTTACCAACACTGTATTTAACCCCCTGTCACCAGCTCTGGGTATACTTTGCGCCTCCCTCACACTCCGTTCCCGTATGTCCTCTATCAGTCTGCTCTCCCTCCTTCTTGCTGGCTTCTTATCGGCTCTCTCTCCAGCAGCTCTCCTCAGCACAGTCTTATGCTGTGCTCCTCATCTCCGTCTCCCGACGGCTTCGCATCAGCCCCGGATCCTCCCGTTCTTCCCAGCAGAGTCTAGTCCGGCCCTCCTCAGCTCCGTCTCCGGCCGCTTCCCTCCGCAGAAACTCGTGCCGCTCTCTCAGCTCCGTCCCCGGCCGCTTCCCTCAGCCGAAACTCATGCGGCTCTCTCAGCTCCGTCCCCGGCCGCTTCCCTCAGCCGAAACTCGTGCTGCTCTCTCAGCTCTGTCTCCTGCCGCGCTCACTCCAGCTCGCGCTTCCCTCAACCGTCCTCTCCTCACAGGCACCCCCTCATCAGCTCGAGGGCTCCTGGAAGGATCGCTTGCAAACCTGCTCGTGACCAGAGGCCACAGTACTTCATTACAATAGTCCACTAGTTCCATTATAAATTCAACACCATCACCCAGCTTTTATAGATATATTATACATATATTAGAGTACACAAAGGGAAATCTATATCATATATTTATACATATATTATATATTTAATATATATATTCTAATAGAGTAGTCATGAATTATTGACCCTCACTATATCTCCTCAGTAGTCCTTATATTAAGGGGCTACACTCTCCCCCTGGTGAGTAAATTTAAATATTTCTAGTGTATTTAATTTAATCTCACCACCTACATATACATTTTATAGTTATATTTAAGCATTACTGAGTACACTCCATCCGAAATATGGCCATGACATCACCAGGTTGGGGTGCACTACCAAAGGAATTTCGGTCGGGATTCCCAACTGTTCATAGGTGAGTATTCTAGGGGCTCTCCTGACCCGTTGAGGCCGAGGTGACATAACTGATTGATCATACACGACTTCTTCTCCATTATCACTCCGAAGGCTTGTATCATTGACGGCTGTTATTTCATCAATTGGCTCACTTCCCTCCTCTTCAGTATGGTCCACATTCCCTTGATCTACCACATTGAAGGAGGTGGGTATTTCTGCTTGTTCTCCATGGTATGATTCCAATGCAGTGGCTTCGGTTCCCCAAGGCTCACTATCCCAATAGTAATATCCTGCATTACAGTCATCCTCAATATCTTCAGCTTCCCTTCTCAGACCCCGAAGGTTACTTTCATTTTTAGCAGGGTTTTCTTCTTCATTATTTTCTGTAGGATAATATACCTTATCTTCCCACCTAATGTCCTGGGCAATAGGGAGTAAATGTTTTCTATGGTAGGTTACCCTACTTCCTTGTCCATTTGCCGGGGCGAGTTGGTATACCGGAATGTTAGGGAGCTGTCTCAATACTATGTAAGGAGTGGGTTTCCATTTATACTGTAACTTTTGCTTTCGAGGTAACCCCAGAGCTCTAATCAGCACTCGATCTCCAGGCTCTAAGAGGTGTTCCTTAATGTGCCTATCGACATATCCTTTGTTTCTGTCACCCATTTTCCGGGCAGCATTTGCAGCTAGTTGATAGGCTTCTCGCAATTGTTGACGAAGTTGTCTAACATATTGGCTGTGAGATATCTTTGAACCAGAATTATTGTGAGTTCCTAAACAAATATCTATGGGTAATCTGGCCTCCCAAACGAACATGAGGTAATATGGGGTGTATCCTGTAGTGTCGTTCCGAGTGCAATTATATGCATGCACTAAAGGAGCAATATATTTCCGCCAATTGGATTTTCTTTTAGAGTCTAAGGTACCCAACATGTTTAATAAAGTTCTGTTAAATCGCTCAGGCTGAGGGTCTCCTTGGGGATGATAAGGGGTAGTGCGGGATTTAGTTATACCACAGCAATGACACAGTTCTCTAATTACTTTACTCTCAAATTCTCGACCTTGATCGGAATGAATCCTTGCTGGCAATCCGTAATGTACGAAGAATTTCTCCCACAAGGTTCTTGCAACAGTTATAGCAGTCTGGTTCACGGTTAAATAGGCTTGGGCATATCTCGTGAAATGGTCAGTTACCACAAGAATATGACAGTCTGATCTTCCAGGACCATCTAAGGTGAGAAAATCGATGCATACTAACTCCAAAGGTCCCGTGCTGGTGATGTTAACTAATGGAACGGCAGATATAGGTAGCGTTTTTCGGAGAATACAATTTCCGCATGTTCTATAGAATCGTTCTATATCCTGATTCATATGAGCCCAGAAGAATCGATCGGACACCAACCCCTGGGTTTTCTCATATCCAAGGTGACCATGTTGATCATGCAATGCTTCTAGCACCCTCTGTTTATACTTTGTTGGTAATACTATCTGCATTTTAGTACCTCCGTCATTCTTCATTACTTTTCGATATAATACCCCATTCATAATAGTTAACTTCCTGTACTGTCGCATTAACACTTGTGCCTTCCTTGGTAATTGAGAGCGATGTAACTGATAAGTATGATCTTCAATAATCCGAACAATAGGAAGAATATTGGGGTCATTTCGTTGTTCGTGAGCCAGTTGGTCGGAGGTTATTATCCCTAACCCCTGCAGTTCAACCCTTCCTAATCTACAATAGGAAGGTGGAATAGCTATTTCAGAAGCTCCTATATCATATACAGCAGCCACTTCTTGATTTCTGGTGATACTAATATGTTGGCACAGTCCTTTCACTACCCCAGCGGGTACTTCAATCCAATCAGAGCCACCTCCTGGAGCTTCCGGGTGAGGCATCCTGGATAGAGCATCCGCATCCTGGTTATTAATACCTGGCTTATATTTGATAGTGAAGTCATAGTTGGTAAGGGCTGCAAGCCATCGGTGTCCAGTGGCATCAAGTTTAGCGGATGTCTGTACATAGGTAAGTGGATTGTTATCCGTCTGTACAATGAATTGAGCTCCGTAAAGATAGTCGTGCAATTTTTCGCTAACCACCCATTTTAATGCGAGAAATTCCAACTTGTGGACTGGATAATTTCTTTCACTACTGGAAATTCCTCTACTAACATAGGCAATGGGTCTCAACAGTTGCGCTTGTTTTTGGTACAACACTCCTCCAAGCCCGTCTAAGGAGGCATCTATGTGTACTTCGTAAGGCAAATCAGGTATAGCATATGCCAACACAGGAGATTTAGTGAGGCGATCTTTCAGAGTAACAAATGCTTCTTCACACTGTTCAGTCCACCTGTTTCCAAACAATTCTCTGGGATTATGGTAAGACATGTCTACATCTGATTTCTTCCTTCGGTCTTTATTTACTGGCAGATATCCTTTTGTTAAATCTGTCAATGGTTTAGCGATTTTGGAATAATGCTCTACAAATTTCCTGTAGTAGCCGCAGAAACCCAGAAAAGACCTCAATTCTTTAAGGTTGGTGGGTCGGGGCCATTTCTTCACCGTGGCCACTTTCTCTGGGTCTGTGGCTATCCCGTTCCGACTCACCACATGTCCCAAGTATTTAACTAAAGATCTACACAATTTAAATTTTTCGGCTGACAACTTTAACCCTCGGGATCGTAGACGATCTAACACTTTCAGTAACCGGGCATTGTGTTCATCTAGATCTTTCCCAAACACGATGATATCGTCTAGGTACACTAATACCTCCCGGTAACACATGTCACCTATAGTTTGTTCCATGGTTCGTTGGAAAGTAGCCGGTGCTCCCTTGATTCCTTGGGGCATCTTTAAGAATTCATAGAACCCAATAGGGCAGATGAAAGCTGTTTTGGCCCTATCCTCCTTACTCATGGGGATCTGATAGTACCCGCATCGTAGATCAAGAACGGAGAACCACTGGCTCCCTTGGAGGCAATCCAAGGCCTCGTCTACTTTAGGTACGGTGTACTGATCAGGCAAGGTTCTATTGTTCAGAGTACGATAGTCTATGCATAGACGAATTTCTCCAGTCTTTTTCCGAGCAACCACAATAGGTGAAGCATATTGACTCTCGGAATCAGCGATGACGTTATTTTCCAACAAATTCCTAAGGTGGCTCCTGACGTCTTCGAAATCAGCCGGAGCCAACCTCCTGGATCTCTCTCTAAATGGAGTATTATTTGTCAATTTGATATGATGCTCAACACCGGTGGCAGTCCCTAAGTCCCAATCACTTTTGGAAAAAACATCTTCCCTTAACATGATCTGTTCCATTAGCAGGTCTTTTCGTGTCTGATCAATATCACTCCCATGAAAACACTCTTCCAGATTCAATCGGTTGTAATTGAACGGAGACCCAGTAGACGAATGGGTAACCATTCGATCAGGATGACTTTCCAAGAATTTACAGTGAACTAATTCTGGTTCTACCGATGGGCTCATTCCTTCATTATTTCCTCTGTCTTGTTTATCACACCATCGCTTTAGATTTCTAAACATATTGGTATTAGTACCCACTATAGCGGACAAGTAGCCATTATCCCCAGGGGAATCAGGGCAAATCAGTGCAACCAATGGAATAGACTCATTAGGGGTAATTAGTCCAGGTTCCAAAGTAAGTTGTGTAACTATGTACCCCAAATACGGGTACTTCTGTTCACTGAGGCCCCATACTGTAAGACCGCTAAGAGCTTGAATGGGAACAGTTGACAGATTCTCCCGGTACCATGTTTCAAATACAATGGACACTTGTGACCCACTGTCCAACAACACCATACATTCCTGTCCATTTATTAGGGCTTTCACTAATGGTGCATGTCCCATGAGACTGTCTGGAATAGCATCGGACCATTGGGCACTCCCCATAGCATGAACATTTATTGTTGGGGAGCCTGTGAGGGGTTCACAGAACTCCCGTTGGGGTTTTCCATCTGCTCATCTCTGGACCGGTGGTAAAACGGCATTCTTCCATTCCTCTCCATACAACTCACTGGGCATTCAAAGGATCTATGCCCTGGTTGTCCACAATTATAACAGAGTATAGTCCCACGACTACCACTTCCCCTTGTCCTTCCTCTGTTTGAGTCCGACGTCCAGTAGGGCCTTGATGAAGCTGTACTCTGTAAAGCAATCAATTGGTCTATTTTTTTATTTTGATCTTCCAACAACTTAATCAATCGATCATCCATAACAGTGGAGGTGGGGGCAGGTATAGCAGGTATAATAGCTTTGACTCTCTTAATAGTCTTGTCTCGATTCTCAATTTGTACTTCCTCTAACTTGACCTCCTTCACAAGTTCCGTGAGACTGGGTGCGGGTCCTGACCGTCGGGTACAACGTAGTCTCTGTGCAACTGGATTAAGAGTGAGAGCTCCTTTCAGAACCTGTCGCATTCTGCTTTCATCTATCACCTCCTTAGCTATCCCCCCTTTCTCTTCAATTTGGTAAATCAATCTATCCACTCTATAAATATATTGAGTTAGAGTCTCCCCTGGTTCCTGATAGGTGCGATGTAATCTTGACATCAAATCCCCTACATCCTCCATGGTGCCATAAGAAAAATCCAAAGCCTCTAGATAATCCTTCAGAGTAGCTGTAGATTTACTCCTCCTTGTGGCTTGAATAACCCTCATAGCGGGTCCCCGGAGACTTTCCACTATACGCTGTCGTTTGATATGCTCGGGACATTGCCACTCTTCAGAGTGTTGAATGGCAGCCTCTCTCCAAGTATCGTAGGTTTCTTCACCAGCAGGCACAGGGGAAATACCCGAGAAAATCCTGAGTCTTCTATATCCCCCTTCATAATGCAATCTCTCCATCTGACTAACCATTTTATCCATCATTGTTTCCACCCCTTTTCCAGGAGATTCTTCCACATTCTCTGTCAGATCCCCCCCACTATTAATATGAAAACAGTCTCCTGCAGCAGTGGTATCATTTCCCACGTCTTCTCCTGGGGTGGCTGCTTCTTCCATACTTTCAGGCCACACTATTTGAACTTTTCGCCCAGGGACATCTTCAACCACCACCATACTGGGTAGTAATGTGTTATCCAAAGGAAGTCTATTACTAAATAGGATAGCGTAAGTTTCTCCCTCTTGTCCTTTCCATCGATCAACCATACAGGGTTGACTGATACCATAAAGTTGCACAACAGCCCGAATGACTGCATCATCACTGGCTAATGAAAGTTTTCCAACTAGCCCAAAGCTGCATAAGGGTTCCACACCCTTTTCTTTACACCACCTATAGATATCGGCGTTGGTAACTTCTTCCATGATGTATAGTTTTGGTATCAACCACTGAATCCTGGGTATTTTAGAATCTCAGCAGTGCCTCCAAATGTAACCCTTAGTTGCTCCCTATTTATTCAATACATAGGTTACTATTTCCAAATGACTTAGTGCCTCCACCCAAGCAGTCTATATAGCCAACCCAGGCTTGCTTGGGAAAGCTGTTGCCAGTAGTGTTGTAGTTACTGTTTAGAGTGTGGGTTGGGTGAGATGTTTAATTTACCTTGTTTTCTTCTTTTGTCTTTCAGATTCCGATGTTCATATGAATGAGACAACTGGTCCCCTTCAATGGTAAGTATTTATTAATAGGATGTTAATACCTTCTCATGTTCTCTTGGTTTCAAATTAAACCCTTCTTGAATTTAGGTTCACAGTATATCAACAATTAAAATCATTAACTGCAGAATAAAGATATAATTTACCAACATATATGTATATACATAAATGGTTACCTGTTATACCATATAACAAATTATTTTAACTAAGTGTATCAGATAGATTATCAATACAGCAACTATAACATTATATGTCACACTGCATTATCAGGTTTATGTGTTGGGTATACCCGTTAGTTATCGTTGGTGCACAGTTGGGGCCCAATTTACATTAGATACCCTGGCAGTAGTTCTATTATGGAAGCGGAAGGACGGATAGAGGTCCTATTTATTAAATTTCTCAATAAGGTCAATCCAGAGGTGTGACCGAGTCAGAAATCATCCTGAAGAGAACAGCGAAATAAATCCAAGGATCGCGGCTTCTGGCTGGTTTATGGTAGGAGGGATGAGGATATATCCTAGGATTTTCAGGAGCGATATCCAAATTTATATTATCAGTGTGCCTTTACAATGTTGGACGAATACAATCTTTATTATCCGCTTGGGGTAGACTGTTCACAGGTACTTTACTTACTCTCTATGTATGACTCAAAACCCGCTCAACTGTTGGTGAATAATTCCCCAATTAACTAATTATCTCAAAGGGACTACGGCATTTATGTCCATTCCAAACTGTCCTGTATACTTCAACGGTATAATCCGTGCAAAAGTGTCTTAGTCCCAGTGAGGGCACGATAATACGGTAAACTATGAACCATTCAGAGTTCACTTAATATACAGCTCTGCCAGTATTACTTTATGTTATTGACGGAGTATCAAGAGTTATTTCAATTATTCCCAATTTTAGATACAGTATTGGGAGGGTTCGTGGCAACCACTGATGTTACCAACATTATACTAGGGATCCCTAGAGTCTGTAGTGGTTATAGTCTCTTAATGCAATGTCATCCGTCTCATATTAATAATCCCCCTCTCTCAGCCCATGGTTGGATGGATCAGGATGGCCTTGGTCCCATAATTCTCTCCCCCAATTACCTCAGTCTGCTGTATAGTGCGTATTCTACCCCTAGAGGGAGACAGCCTGACCTCTGCTCAGCTCCCCCAGTGTCCGGCCCTCCTCCTCTCTGACTGACTTGACTATTACAGACTCCTGGACTTCTCTGCAGGCAGTTAGGACGGATATCAGTTTGTTTTCCTCGTCACAGCACAGCTATCTCCAGGAGCCATTAAGTAAGTATATTGGGCGCTTACCAACACTGTATTTAACCCCCTGTCACCAGCTCTGGGTATACTTTGCGCCTCCCTCACACTCCGTTCCCGTGTGTCCTCTATCAGTCTGCTCTCCCTCCTTCTTGCTGGCTTCTTATCGGCTCTCTCTCCAGCAGCTCTCCTCAGCACAGTCTTATGCTGTGCTCCTCATCTCCGTCTCCCGACGGCTTCGCATCAGCCCCGGATCCTCCCGTTCTTCCCAGCAGAGTCTAGTCCGGCCCTCCTCAGCTCCGTCTCCGGCCGCTTCCCTCCGCAGAAACTCGTGCCGCTCTCTCAGCTCCGTCCCCGGCCGCTTCCCTCAGCCGAAACTCGTGCGGCTCTCTCAGCTCCGTCCCCGGCCGCTTCCCTCAGCCGAAACTCGTGCGGCTCTCTCAGCTCTGTCTCCTGCCGCGCTCACTCCAGCTCGCGCTTCCCTCAACCGTCCTCTCCTCACAGGCACCCCCTCATCAGCTCGAGGGCTTCTCGAAGGATCGCTTGCAAACCTGCTCGTGACCAGAGGCCACAGTACTTCATTACAATAGTCCACTAGTTCCATTATAAATTCAACACCATCACCCAGCTTTTATAGATATATTATACATATATTAGAGTACACAAAGGGAAATCTATATCATATATTTATACATATATTATATATTTAATATATATATTCTAATAGAGTAGTCATGAATTATTGACCCTCACTATATCTCCTCAGTAGTCCTTATATTAAGGGGCTACACTCTGAAGTCTTCTGCCGTCACTGAAGTCTTCTGTTCTTCTAATACTCACCCGGCTTCTTTCTTCTGGCTCTGTGAGGGGGGTGACGGCGCGGCTCCGGGAACGAGCAGCTAGGCGAACCAAGTGATCAGACCCTCTGGAGCTAATGGTGTCCAGTAGCCTAAGAAGCAGAGCCTTGAAACTCACAGAAGTAGGTCTACTTCTCTCCCCTCAGTCCCACGAAGCAGAGAGCCTGTTGCCAGCAGGTCTTCCTAAAAATAAGAAACCTAACATAAAGTCTTTTCAGTGAAACTCAGGAGAGCTCCCCTAGTGTGTGTCCAGTCTCCTCTGGGCACAGAGTCTAATAGGCCCTACACACTGGCAGATAAAACTGAAAGATATGAACAATCTCGTTCATAAATGAACGAGATATAGTTCATGTCTTTCAGTGTGTAGGAACCAACAATGTACGATGCGCGTCCCCGCGCTCGTTCATCATTGGTCTATCATCGGCCATACATGCAGGACAATCTGAACGATAACGCACTATACGATATGCGTTATCGCTCAGTCTGTATATAAAGCTGATGACGATCCGCCAGACGCCGGGGACCCGCCGCTCAGGACACTCCTCACCGCCGCCCACCGCTGCACAGGACACTCTCCACCGCCGCACAGGACACTCCCTGCCGGCTGCCGCCGCATAGGACACCTGCCGCCGTAGCGAGGAGGAGTGCCTCACAGAGGAGCAGCAGGAGCTGAGCCAATAGGTAAGTAGAAACGGTTACCCACTGACCACCAATGTATGACACGGGGCACACACTGTCCACCAATGTTAATAATAATAATACAAAAACAGGACACAGCATTATTTCATTAATCACACTGTCCACCAATGTATTTTAATATTCCCACTGGCCAGTATGCATATTGTATATGTTTTTAGTACACAGCATATGTACTGAGAGCACATGCTGCATGTATACTGGCTGGGGACATATATCACTGTCCACCAATGTATATTATAAAATCCACTGGCCACCAATGAAATAAATATGTCCCCAGCCAGTATGCATTTTGTATGTGTTTTCAGTACACAGCATATGTACTGAGAGCACATGCTGCATGTATACTGGCTGGGGACATATACACACTGTCCACCAATGTATCTAAAAATTACCACTGACCACGAATGTTTTATAAAGATGTCCCCAGGCAGTCAGTAGGCAGCATTACACATTACGTCCGACAGCGTCCCCCTTTTTACACATTACGGCAGACAGCGTCCCCTTTTTACACAATACGGCGCTTGTTTTTACACATTATGGCAGACAGAATAGTTAGAGAAATAGAGAGAGAGAGAGAGAGAGAGATACTTACCATGTCTCCAGCGCTATGTACTTGGTAGAGGCGCAGTTGCAGCAGTCCCTCTCCTTCCGTATTGGCTGACCGCCGCCGCTGTGAATGCTGGGATGAAGGAACCGCATCCCAGCATTCACAGCAGCGCCTGGCAGTCAATACGGAAGGAGAGGGACTGCTGCAGCGGCACCTTGACCAATTACATAGCGCTGCTGCGGCTCCAGTCCCCCTCCCTCCTTCTCCGCTGCCTCCGGCGCTGCTACAGCAGAAGCGGCATGTAATGAGTCAATTTGACTCATTACATGCCGCTGGCCTTTGTGCGTTCAGAGCAATTGCGCTGTGTGCCAGGCACACCGGGCACACACGTAGTTACGGGCCTGACCCTCCTATGAAACCATGCCCAGTATTTAAATGAACCTCAATCTTTCAAATCTTGCAGATCTTTCATATCTTTCATATGGATTGGTCAGTGTGGATGCACATAATCGTTGATGTGAAATCTTTCATCTATCATATCTTTCATCTTTTAAATCTTTCAAATCTACAAGTGTGTAGGGCCCATAACTGAAGTCTGGAGGAGGGGCATAGAGGGAGGAGCAAGTTCACACCCATTCAAAGTCTTATAGTGTGCCCATGTCTCCTGCGGATCGCGTCTATACCCCATGGTCCTTTTGGAACCCCAGCATCCTCTAGGACGTAGGAGAAAAGTATATTAGCTCCTTGTAACTTAAAACCAACAAACAGTACAAGCAACAGCAAAGAAAATTGTAATCAGTTTCTTAGAAAAGGATGGGTTGCTATCCTTGCAACCGCAGCATCTGCTGCAAATATACTGCATGGAGAAAAAGCTCTTTATATGGGAAGCAGAAAATGGTTATAAATACTCCATAAAAGCAGTGCCGTAACTAGGCATTTTAGCGCTGTGTGCACGAAATGACATTGGCGCCCCCCCCAATGGAAGACAGGGGCAGTGCGCGCCGTAGGCGCGTGAAAAATTTATAGGGGCGTGGCTTCATGGGGAAGGGCTGTGGCCACAAAATAATAGCAATTCATACTACGGTGCACAGTTGTCTCCATTATTCAAATTACGCTACACAGTAGCGCCACTACACCAGGTAGAGCCCCTTTTATACATTATAGCAGACAGCGTCCCCCTTTTTACACATTACAGCAGACAGTCCCCCTTTTTACACATTACGGCAACCAGTCCCCTTTTTTACACATTGCGGCAGGCAGTCCCCCTTTTTACACATTACGGCAGGCAGTCCCCCTTTTTACACATTGCGGCAGCCAGTCCCCCTTTTTACACATTACGGCAGCCAGTCCCCCTTTTTACACATTGCGGCAGCCAGTCCCCCTTTTTACACATTGCGGCAGCCAGGCCCCCTTTTTACACATTGCGGCAGCCAGTCCCCCTTTTTACACATTGCGGCAGCCAGGCCCCCTTTTTACACATTACAGCAGACAGTCCCCCTTTTTACACATTGCGGCAGCCAGTTCCCCTTTTTACACATTGCGGCAGCCAGTCCCCCTTTTTACACATTACAGCAGACAGTCCCCCTTTTTACACATTACGGCAGCCAGTCCCCCTTTTTACACATTGCGGCAGCCAGTCCCCCTTTTTACACATTGCGGCAGCAAGTCCCCCTTTTTACACATTGCGGCGGACTGGCTGCCGCGCGGCAGCCAGTCCCCCTTTTTACACATTACGGAAGACAGTCCCCCTTTTTACACATTGCGGCAGCCAGTCCCCCTTTTTACACATTGCGGCAGCCAGTCCCCCTTTTTACACATTGCGGCAGCAAGTCCCCCTTTTTACACATTGCGGCAGCAAGTCCCCCTTTTTACACATTGCGGCGGACTGGCTGCCGCGCGGCAGCCAGTCCCCCTTTTTACACATTACGGAAGACAGTCCCCCTTTTTACACATTGCGGCAGCCAGTCCCCCTTTTTACACATTGCGGCAGCCAGTCCCCCTTTTTACACATTGCGGCAACCAGTCCCCCTTTTTACACATTACGGCAGACAGTCCCCCTTTTTACACATTACGGCAGACAGTCCCCCTTTTTACACATTGCGGCAGCCAGTCCCCCTTTTTACACATTGCGGCAGCCAGTCCCCCTTTTTACACATTGCGGCAGCTAGTCCCCCTTTTTACACATTACAGAAGACAGTCCCCCTTTTTACACATTGCGGCAGCCAGTCCCCCTTTTTACACATTGCGGCAGCCAGTTCCCCTTTTTACACATTGCGGCAGCCAGTCCCCCTTTTTACACATTACGGCAGCCAGGCCCCCTTTTTACACATTATGGCAGACGGTGTCCCCGAGAGAGAGAGAGAGAGAGAGAGAGAGAGAAAGAGAGAGAGAGAGAGAGAGAGATATACTTACCATCTCCCCGCTGGCAGTCACGCTCCTCGTGCAGCTCCTTCGGTGCAGGCAGATGAGAAGGAGGAGGAGACTGGAGCAGCAGCAGCGCTATTTCATTGGTAGTAAGCGCCGCTGCAGCAGCCCGCTCTCCTTCCGTATTGGCTGCCTGGCGCTGCTGTGGATGCTGGGATGGAGGAACCGCATCCCAGCATCCACAGCCTTGCCGGGCAGCCAATACGGAAGGAGAGGGGGCTGCTGCAGCGGCGCTTACTACCAATGAAATAGCGCTGCTGCGGCTCCAGTCCCCCTCCCTCCTCCTCCTTCTCCGCTGGCCGGCGCTGCAGCTCTCCTCCCCAGTGCGGCGGCGGCGCACTGCGCAGACTTCAGAGGCAGCATGTAATGAGTCAATTTGACTCATTACATGCCGCTGGCCGTGCGCCCTCAGGGCAACTGCGCTGTGTACCAGGCCCACTTGGCACACACGTAGTTACGGCCCTGCCTAAAGGATGTGGTTACGTGTAACACAGAAATTGTTGTGTATAAGATTTCATGCAGTCGTAATTTGATGTACATTGGAAAAACTAAGATGTGTTACACTAATGGTGCCCATACACTTGTGAGATATGAGGTGCTATCCTTCAATTTCAACTGAGTCTGTGAGAGAAATCAAAGGATTGTATGCACATTTAAGGTATCATGAGATGCGATGCGCGGGCACGCCGCTTGAATTTTGCATCTCATGATAGTATGTGCTGCACATAATATTTCTCACATCGCAGTGCGATCGCATGTGTTTTTTTAACACATGCAATATATCGCACTACAATGTGCGATGGGCACCTGCTGGCCCGTACCCACTCGGCGTTGACGTGCCCATCATGTGATTACCATGCGATCTATTGCATGATCGCATGGTAATCACTTTGGCATCACTGAACTGCCGGTGCGATGCCCTGCGATGTCGCGGGGCATCGCACAAGTGTATGGGCACCATTAGAATCCAAAAACATCTACGATATGGTAAGAATAATGTAAAGACACACAGTTTACCCAAACATTTTTTGGAACATCACAATTCAGATGTTAGTGGTCTGTCCTTTACTATTCTAGAACACATTAAACCCAACCCTAGTGGGGACAATAGAGTACTCTCCCTATCTAGAATGGAGTCCTATTGGATATTTATGCTTGACACACTCTGTCCAAAAGGTTTGAACGAGACCAGTGATATTGTATCCTTTTTATAGAAGATAAAGCTATTCCAAAACTGGACAAATACAACCCACATACTGTATGATTAAAAATGTCTGAAGGTATGATTACTGTACGATTACTAGTGATGTGCACCGGAAATTTTTCGGGTTTTGTTTTTTTGTTTTTGGATTCGGTTCCGCGGCCGTGTTTTGGATTCGGACGCGTTTTGGCAAAACCTCCTTGAAATTTTTTTGTCGGATTCGGGTGTGTTTTGGATTCGGGTGTTTTTTTACAAAAAACCCTCAAAAACAGCTTAAATCATAGAATTTGGGGGTCATTTTGATCCCATAGTATTATTAACCTCAATAACCATACTTTACACTCATTTTCAGTCTATTCTGAACACCTCACACCTCACAATATTGTTTTTGGTCCTAAAATTTGCACTGAGGTCGCTGGATGGCTAAGCTAAGCGACCCAAGTGGCTGACACAAACACCTGGCCCATCTCGGAGTGGCACTGCAGTGTCAGGCAGGATGGCACTTCAAAAAAATTGTCCCCAAACAGCACATGACGCAAAGAAAAATGAAAGAAAAAAGAGGTGCAAGATGGAATTGTCCTTGGGCCCTCCCACCCACCCACCCTTATGTTGTATAAACAACAGGACATGCACACTTTAACGAACCCATAATTTCAGCGACAGGGTCTGCCACACGACTGTGACTGAAATGACTGGTTGGTTTGGGCCCCCACCAAAAAAGAAGCAATCAATCTCTCCTTGCATAAACTGGCTCTACAGAGGCAAGATGTCCACCTCATCATCATCCTCCGATTCCTCACCCCTTTCACTGTGTACATCCCCCTCCTCACAGATTATTAATTCGTCCCCACTGGAATCCACCATCTCAGGTCCCTGTGTACTTTCTGGAGGCAATTGCTGGTGAATGTCTCCACGGAGGAATTGATTATTATTCATTTTGATGAACATCATCTTCTCCACATTTTCTGGAAGTAACCTCGTACGCCGATTGTTGACAAGATGAGAGGCTGCACTAAACACTCTTTCGGAGTACACACTGGAGGGTGGGCAACTTAGATAAAATAAAGCCAGTTTCTGCAAGGGCCTCCAAATTGCCTCTTTTTCCTGCCAGTATACGTACGGACTCTCTGACGTGCCTACTTGGATGCGGTCACTCATATAATACTCCACCATTCTTTCAATGGTGAGAGAGTCATATGCAGTGACAGTAGACGACATGTCAGTAATCGTTGGCAGGTCCTTCAGTCCGGACCAGATGTCAGCACTCGCTCCAGACTGCCCTGCATCACCACCAGCGGGTGGGCTTGGAATTCTTAGCCTTTTCCTCGCACCCCCAGTTGCGGGAGAATGTGAAGGAGGAGCTGTTGACGGGTCACGTTCCGCTTGACTTGACAATTTTCTCACCAGCAGGTCTTTGAACCTCTGCAGACTTGTGTCTGCCGGAAAGAGAGATACAACGTAGGTTTTAAATCTAGGATCGAGCACGGTGGCCAAAATGTAGTGCTCTGATTTCAACAGATTGACCACCCGTGAATCCTGGTTAAGCGAATTAAGGGCTCCATCCACAAGTCCCACATGCCTAGCGGAATCGCTCTGTTTTAGCTCCTCCTTCAATGTCTCCAGCTTCTTCTGCAAAAGCCTGATGAGGGGAATGACCTGACTCAGGCTGGCAGTGTCTGAACTGACTTCACGTGTGGCAAGTTCAAAGGGTTGCAGAACCTTGCACAACGTTGAAATCATTCTCCACTGCGCTTGAGTCAGGTGCATTCCCCCTCCTTTGCCTATATCGTAGGCAGATGTATAGGCTTGAATGGCCTTTTGCTGCTCCTCCATCCTCTGAAGCATATAGAGGCTTGAATTCCACCTCGTTACCACCTCTTGCTTCAGATGATGGCAGGGCAGGTTCAGGAGTGTTTGCTGGTGCTCCAGTCTTCGGCACGTGGTGGCTGAATGCCGAAAGTGGCCCGCAATTCTTCGGGCCACCGACAGCATCTCTTGCACGCCCCTGTCGTTTTTTAAATAATTCTGCACCACCAAATTCAATGTATGTGCAAAACATGGGACGTGCTGGAATTTGCCCAGATGTAATGCACGCACAATATTGGTGGCGTTGTCCGATGTCACAAATCCCCAGGAGAGTCCAATTGGGGTAAGCCATTCTGCGATGATGTTCCTCAGTTTCCGTAAGAGGTTGTCAGCTATGTGCCTCTTATGGAAAGCGGTGATACAAAGCGTAGCCTGCCTAGGAACGAGTTGGCGTTTGCGAGATGCTGCTACTGGTGCCGCCGCTGCTGTTCTTGCTGCGGGAGGCAATACATCTACCCAGTGGGCTGTCACAGTCATATAGTCCTGAGTCTGCCCTGCTCCACTTGTCCACATGTCCGTGGTTAAGTGGACATTGGGTACAACTGCATTTTTTAGGACACTGGTGACTCTTTTTCTGACGTCTGTGTACATTTTCGGTACCGCCTGCCTAGAGAAATGGAACCTAGATGGTATTTGGTACCGGGGACACAGTACCTCAATCAAGTCTCTAGTTGCCTCTGAATTAACGGTGGATACCGGAACCACGTTTCTCACCGCCCAGGCTGCCATGGCCTGAGTTATCCGCTTTGCAGCAGGATGACTGCTGTGATATTTCATCTTCCTCGCAAAGGACTGTTGGACAGTTAATTGCTTACTGGAAGTAGTACAAGTGGTCTTCTGACTTCCCCTCTGGGATGACGATCGACTCCCAGCAGCAACAACAGCAGCGCCAGCAGCAGTAGGCGTTACACTCAAGGATGCATCGGAGGAATCCCAGGCAGGAGGGGACTCGTCAGACTTACCAGTGACATGGCCTGCAGGACTATTGGCTTTCCTGTGTAAGGTGGAAATTGACACTGAGGGAGTTGGTGGTGTGGTTTGCAGGAGCTTGGGTACAAGAGGAAGGGATTTAGTGGTCAGTGGACTGCTTCCGCTGTCATCCAAAGTTTTTTAACTTGTCACTGACTTATGATGAATGCGCTGCAGGTGATGTATAAGGGAGGATGTTCCGAGGTGGTTAACGTCCTTACCCCTACTTATTACAGCTTGACAAAAGCAACACACGGCTTGACACCTGTTGTCCGCATTTGTGTTGAAAAATTCCACACCGAAGAGCTGATTTTTTTTGTATTTTGACCAGGCATGTCAATGGCCATATTCCTCCCACGGACAACAGGTGTCTCCCCGGGTGCCTGACTTAAACAAACCACCTCACCATCAGAATCCTCCTTGTCAATTTCCTCCCCAGCGCCAGCAACACCCATATCCTCATCCTGGTGTACTTCAACAGTGACATCTTCAATTTGACTATCAGTACTGGACTGCGGGTGCTCCTTCCAGCACTTGCAGGGGGCGTGCAAATGGTGGAAGGCGCAAGCTCATTCCGTCCAGTGTTGGGAAGGTCAGGCATCGCAACCGACACAATTGGACTCTCTCCTTGGGGATTTGTGATTCAGAAGAACGCACAGTTATTTGCTGTGCTTTTGCCAGCTTAAGTCTTTTCATTTTTCTAGCAAGAGGATGAGTGCTTCTATCCTCATGTGAAGCTGAACCACTAGCCATGAACATAGGCCAGGGCCTCAGCCGTTCCTTGCCACTCCGTGTCGTAAATGGCATATTGGCAAGTTTACGCTTCTCATTAGACGCTTTCAATTTTGATTTTTGGGTAATTTTACTGAACTTTTGTTTTTTGGATTTTACATGCTTTCTACTATGACATTGGGCATCGGCCTTGGCAGACAACGTTGATGGCATTTCATCGTCTCGGCCATGACTAGTGGCAGCAGCTTCAGCACGAGGTGGAAGTGGATCTTGATCTTTCCCTATTTTAACCTCCACATTTTTGTTCTCCATTTTTCAATGTGTGGAATTATATGCCAGTATCAATAGCAATGGCCTACTACTATATATACTGCGCACAACTGAAATGCACCACAGTTATGGATGGATAGTATACTTGACGAGTGACGACACAGAGGTAGGTAGAGCAGTGGCCTACTGTACCGTAATGCTATATATTATATACTGGTGGTCAGCAAACTGTGCAAAACTTAAATGCACCACAGGTATGGATGGATAGTATACTTGACGACACAGAGGTAGGTACAGCAGTGGCCTACTGTACCGTAATGCTATATATTATATACTGGTGGTCAGCAAACTGTGCAAAACTTAAATGCACCACTTGTATGGATGGATAGTATACTCGACGACACAGAGGTAGGTACAGCAGTGGCCTACTGTACCGTAATGCTATATATTATATACTGGTGGTCAGCAAACTGTGCAAAACTTAAATGCACCACAGGTATGGATGGATAGTATACTTGACGACACAGAGGTAGGTACAGCAGTGGCCTACTGTACCGTAATGCTATATATTATATACTGGTGGTCTGCAAACTGTGCAAAACTTAAATGCACCACAGGTATGGATGGATAGTATACTTGACAACACAGAGGTAGTTATAGCAGTGGCCTACTGTACTGTAATGCTATATATTATATACTGGTGGTCAGCAAACTGTGCAAAACTGAAATGCACCACAGGTATGGATGGATAGTATACTTGACGACACAGAGGTAGGTACAGCAGTGGCCTACTGTACCGTACTGCTATATATTATATACTGGTGGTCAGCAAACTGTGCAAAACTTAAATGCACCACAGGTATGGATGGATAGTATACTTGACGACACAGAGGTAGGTACAGCAGTGCCCTACTGTACCGTAATGCTATATATTATATACTGGTGGTCAGCAAAATTATGCACTGTACTCCTACTATAAACTACAATGCAGCACAGATATGGAGTGTTTTTCAGGCAGACAACGTATACTGGTGGTCACTGTCAGCAAAACTCTGCACTGTACTCCTCCTATATAAAATACAGCTGCTCCCCAGTCCCCACAATTAAGCAGTGTGAGCACAGATATGGAGTGTTTTTCAGGCAGACAACGTATACTGGTGGTCACTGTCAGCAAAACTCTGCACTGTACTCCTCCTATATAATATACTGGTGGTCCCCAGTCCCCACAATAAAGCAGTGTGAGCACAGATATATGCAGCACACTGAGCACAGATATGGAGTGTTTTTCAGGCAGACAACGTATACTGGTGGTCACTGTCAGCAAAACTCTGCACTGTACTCCTCCTATATAATACAGCTGCTTAATTATTAATTTTCTAACACTATTTCTCTATTTTAATTACATTTCATGTTTGTACCACCCCCTCTATAGCTTCGGCTTCCTAACTACTAATTTATTAACACTATAGTTTTTTACACTGGTATGCCACGCTGGGCTTTCTGGCTCATTCTGGTGTTTTGGGGTGCCACACCCTGCACCTAGATATAGCGCTAGGGACCCCAAATATACAGAGAGGCCTTGATGCGGCTTTGGGGCTTAACCACACATTTGCGCAAATATGTGTAACGAAGATCTCTGAATTCTATTATCATGTGGGATTTATATCTGGTTACTGTTATCATTCAGGGTGCTGGGGAAACCAATTGCTTTTTTTCTTGAGCACAGATATATGCAGCACACTGAGCACAGATATGGAGTGTTTTTCAGGCAGACAACGTATACTGGTGGTCACTGTCAGCAAAACTCTGCACTGTACTCCTCCTATATAATACAGCTGCTCCCCAGTCCCCACAATTAAGCAGTGTGAGCACAGATATATGCAGCACACTTAGCACAGATAAGGACTAGGAGCGTTTTTTTTCAGGCAGAGAACGGATAAAACTGGTGGTCACTGATCAGCAAAACTCTGCACTGTACTCCTCCTATATTATTAATATACAGCTGCTCCCCAGTCCCCACAATTAAGCAATAAGCAAGCACAAATATTTGCATCAACAATACACGGAGAGGACGCCAGCCACGTCCTCTCCCTAACATTTCCAATGCACGAGTGAAAATGGCGGCGACGCGCGGCTGCTTATATAGAATCCGAATTTCGCGAGAATCCGACAGCGGGATGATAACGTTCGGGCGCGCTCGGGTTTACCGAGCCATACGGGAGAATCCGAGTATGCCTCGGACCCGTGTAAAATGAGTGAAGTTCGGGGGGGTTCGGTTTCCGAGGAACCGAACCGGCTCATCACTAACGATTACTGTATATTTTTGAAATTATAATCGATATATTGTTTTTAGTTAATAATATCTGCTATGACTATGAAGGCTTCTATATATTTTTGTATAATTACCATCTGTATTGGCAAATGCAAAGTTTATGTATGATTATGATCTGTAATATCGATGTACGATTGCTATCTGTATTGTCAAGTAGAACCTGTACCACATTCAGATGCATTAACATGAAGTATAAAGTACAATTGTGTCTGTATACCATCTTTTCAACAATTGAGTTCTAATAAAATGAGAATGTTCTTGGATAAATTTATGTTGACATTCTACTGTATTTTACATATGTTAAGTTGTCAATAGAGAAACTGTTATTAAGATATTTATGAAACATGAATGTAAAGATGAAGTTAAAAGGGTGGAAGTATCTTGATAAATATGCTTTGGCCTGACAATAGGGTTCTTTTATAACTACTAGTTTAAAATGAGTGTATTTATGCAACAATCTATCTAAATTTAGTATATGGGGTGTTTAAGGGTCCTCTGGCTCAATATAGGTATAAGATTATAGATTATACATTATAGCGACAACTAGCCTACACACACACACAAAAAAATTAAATAAAAAAAAAAAGGTATATCAGTGAATGTTGGGGCTGGAGACCAGAACACAGCTGTGCTGTATCTATTCAGGAAAAAGAACCAACGGTACTGTAAGTCACTGTTTATCAGATCATTCCATAACTTCAGTTATTATAATAAGTACTTGATAAAAGGCTTTGCATGTGTAATAAGTGTAATTATTCTCATAGGAGTTACTTATCTTTGATAGGTTTGTTTGCAATTCCATTGAAGGTTCCAGGGCCGGCTCCAGGCCTACAAGCACCCTGAGAAAGAAAATTTTGAATTGTGCGCGCTCCTGGAAAACTTCAGATTATCAAACTATAAATAAATATATTTCCACACCCCCTCTACACACACAATTAGCAGTCTTACACATAACAGCCACAGTAGTGTTCCTTACACATAATGTCTCCAGTATAGTGCCAAATACATATAATGACCCCAGTAGTGCGGTGCCAGATAGACATGATATTTCCCCAGCAGTGCCAGATAGACATGATATGACCCCCAGCAGTGCCAGATACACATGATATGGCAGAAGGGGTTCACTACGATCTGCCGGCGGCCGGCCTCCCGGCGACCAGCATACCGGCGCCGGGAGGCCGGCCGCCGGCTTACCGACAGTGTGGTGAGCGCAAATGAGCCCCTTGCGGGCTCGCTGCGCTCGCCACGCTATGGGCATGGTGGCGCGCTACACTATTTTATTCTCCCTCCAGGGGGGTCGTGGACCCCCACGAGGAAGAATAAGTGTTGGTATGCCGGCTGTCGGGCTCCCGGCGCCGGTATGCTGGTCGCCGGGAGCCCGACCGCCGGCATACTGAAGACCACCCGGCAGAAGAACTGGAACAAGAGAACACACTGCTGTTGCCTGGCCTGTCTATCCGCACCCTGCTATTTGACGCCGACCGCGCCCTGGTGTGTGACGCAGCACATAAGCCAGCACTGCAAAACTGGTCTGGGCTGGTCTGCGTCTGGTGGTGCGTGTGTCGCGTCACATGTGTTTGGCTGGGCTGAGTCTGCAGCAGCTTCTGTCCCGCCCCCGCGGCCCACCTCCTGAGTACTATCAGTGGCTGTGCTGTGCCGACGAGTGCTGTGGACTAAAGCTAAACTTCTCTGTGCACGCTGTGCGGCGCTGGCGTCTGACATCACCGCACAGTGTGCACAGAGTAGTTCAGTATTGTCCCACCCACAGCACTTCCCCTCCCTCATCGTAACACACAGACAGCCACTGCTAGGACACGGAGGCGGGCCAGGACGGATGCTGCTGTGCTGCTGCAGCCTGCAGGACCTGGCTCCAAACTCCAATATGGCGGCGCCAGCGTGTGGTGCCCATTAAGGGTGGCTATTGGACCATGCCTGGAGCCGGCTCTGGAATGTATAATAAGTACTTTATAAAAGCCTTTGCATGAGTAATAAGTGTAATTATTCTCATAGGAGTTACTTCCATTGAAGGTTCCACTCCATGTAACTACAGATAAAGCTGTTTTAGGATACAGTGGCCCTCATTCCGAGTTGTTCGCTCGTTCTTTTTCATCGCATCGCAGTGAAAATCCGCTTAGTACGCATGCGCAAAGTTCGCACTGCGACTGCGCCAAGTAACTTTACTATGAAGAAAGTATTTTTACTCACGGCTTTTTCTTCGCTCCGGCGATCGTAATGTGATTGACAGGAAATGGGTGTTACTGGGCGGAAACACGGCGTTTCAGGGGCGTGTGGCTGAAAACGCTACCGTTTCCGGAAAAAACGCAGGAGTGGCCGGAGAAACGGTGGGAGTGCCTGGGCGAACGCTGGGTGTGTTTGTGACGTCAACCAGGAACGACAAGCACTGAAATGATCGCACAGGCAGAGTAAGTCTGGAGCTACTCAGAAACTGCTAAGTAGTTAGTAATCGCAATATTGCGAATACATCGGTCGCAATTTTAAGAAGCTAAGATTCACTCCCAGTAGGCGGCGGCTTAGCGTGTGTAACTCTGCTAAATTCGCCTTGCGACCGATCAACTCGGAATGAGGGCCAGTGTACTGTATGTTGTTTACCTTTAGGTATGTATACTGGTCCTTCCATACAAGAGGAGTTTTATAAGACCATTCTTTTCCAAATTGTAATGTAAAATCTAACATTTTCCCCCATTAGGCCATATGGATTTTTTTTTAAAGTTCCATCCTTTACAACGATCTATTAACTGGATCGTGTCCATTAAAGGACAAAACATATACATTATTCTATTACCTTATGGAATTTGGTATGTACCAACTTCCCATTATTATTTAGATTACTATTTAGGTTATTCATTCATTCTGTTTCCCTATATTAATTGGTTCCAAATGGACTATACTTCCTCACCAGAATTTTATATCACTCTGGTGTAATACATTTTCTGATGTGACAAAGAAATTACCATTTACTTACCTCATAGATGGTTTTTGGTATGTACCAGCCTTATTTATCACTATTTGAGTTCCATATTTCTTCTCACATATTTTTATACTCATCATTACCTTGTATGTCCACTTTTATTCACCCATTGAAGATTTTTATCCCTGAAGACGTCCTTTTTAGGATGAAACACATAGGGGTATATGCAATTGCGGTCGAATTCATGAAATTGTCGAAAAACGGGGCATTTTCGACAAACAAAACCTGTCGAATTGGATTCAACAATTCAATACAATGCTTTTCGACAAAAAACCTGCCGTTTCATTTTCGACTTTTTGCAATTCGACATTTTTTCAATTCGACATGTCTGCAATGGTAAAAATGCGGCTTTTCGACAAAAGTATATTCAATTGAAGAATGTCTATTCGACAACAGTGCTTTTCGACAGTCATTTCGTCCATTTCATTCCGCCTCATGTTCCTGTCGTGAGCTGATTAAAAATTTTAAAACATGTATTTTTTGGTGCTTTTTGGATTGCTAATAGCATATCTATTTATATTTGAAGGGATTATCTACTTGGTTTGTCTATTTATGACCCACACGTATTATTTCATTGATTTTTTAAAAGAATATTTTTGCCTACACTCTGCTGAGGGAAATGTACCCATGATTCCACAGTTTTACCCAGAATATACTTCTGCAAAGCCACTCCTCTCTCCTCACTCCCGTTTTTGAGACTTCAGGGAGAAGAGCCATTACAGTCAGCTCTCTTGTGGAATAGTTTTTTTAGGACAATCCCTGCGTTCTAGCACATTTATATCCTATTTTTGTACTGACTACAATGATGGAGCATTTTTCTGACCAGATTGTGATGTTCATGCTGGCTGCAAGTATGGAGGAAGAAAGGGCTGCTGAACATCAGGATCATGGTCAGCAAATGTCTACATTGGGTGAGTCAGTAGTGCGTGTTTCTTTTCCACGTCCATGCCAGTATCGCACATACTTGCCTACCCTCCCGGAATGGCCAGGAGGCTCCCGAAATTGGGTGACCCTCCCGGCCCCCCGCAAAGGTGGGCAAGCCTCCCGCTTTCCCCCTCGGCCGCCCGCAGCAGTGAACAAGTAGGCGGGCCGTGGGGGTCCGATGACGCGATTCGCGCTGAATCGCGTCATCGTAGCTCCGCCCCCGCTATGCAGCGCCTCGTTTCTCGGCACAGCGGGGGGTGGAGTCACGATGACGCGACCCTGATGCAATGCCCCCGGACCGCCCATTCTGCTGCCGGCCACACCCCCGAACCGCCCGTCCTGCTGCCGGCCACGCCCCCATTCACCTACAACGCTGCCTCCTCCCGGAGGAGGAGGCAGGAAAGTAGGTAAGTATGGTATCGCACTAGGCATGAACTGGAGGATCTCAGCGAGTTCGAGGTGATTCAAAATTATCGCTTATCGACTCGCGAAATATATTCACTGTACGATCTGTTGGAGGCCGACCTGGATCCTCAGGCACGGACCAATCGCGCGGTCAGCGGTTTCCAGAAACTGTTGGCTACGTTACATTTTTTGGCGTAAGGCACATTCCAGCTTACTTTGTCTCAAACATGCGGTTTTTCACAGTCGACACTGTCGCGCTGTATAACCCAGGTCATTAGGGCTTTCTGCAAATTGACGACCCAGTTCATCAGATTTCCAGATATGGACAGCGGATGGCGTGAGATCAAATTAGCCTTTTTCACCAAACACAAATTTCCCAATGTTCTGGGTGCAATTGACTGTACCCACGTGCACATCAGGCCGCCACAGAATTCAGACGAATGTTTTCGGAACCGAAAACGCTTCCATCCCATGAATATACAGGCGGTCTGTGATGCCAATATGACATTTACCAATATCTTTTTTGGATTTCCTGGGTCATCTCACAACTCCTTCATCCTAAGCCAGTCATTGCTGTTTGTCGATTTCGAGACAGGAAAAATGGCGAGTGGCTGGCTTTTTTTTTTTTAATATTACCCACCATTTTTCTTTTTCCCATAGGCGATGCGGGTTATCCCAACAAATCTTGGCTCTTGACCCCATTGTCTAATCCTGTTGGTGAATCTGAAGAACGTTACCAAGAGACACACATTGCATCGAAGGGAATAATTTAGCGTGCCTTCGGTGTACTTAAAAGCCAGTTTAGATGTTCAGACACTTCCGGCGGTGCTCTTTTGTACTCACTGGCGAAGGTTTGTGGCATGGTAAATGCATGTTGCATTTTACACAACATATGTGTCGCAAACCGTTTGCCGGTGACTCTTCGTCGCAGGGCTGCTCCACGGGTGGGTATGGATGAAGGAGATGATTCTCGAAGCACACTGATCAACACTTTTTTCCCACTGCCTGTGAGTATACTTGTAATATTTGTATTTTCCTGTAAACTGAGATTGTCATATTCTAAAAAAATTGTTTATTTATGTATTTCAGAGTTGCACTGTTTACCTCCTGTTGACGGCCCTTCCCAGGAATATTTTCGTCCTGTCGTCGCCCTGTTACCCCCTGTTTTTCACTGTTGTTGGGTTGCCGCAGTTATTGGACCAGTTTACCCCCCTCTAACATGGATGTCCTACTTGTGATGTGGACCTGAACCACCGCCATGTTACAGAGTCACTCTTTCAGGTGAGATGTATTGGCCAAAACTCCATCTTGTCTGAGTAACCTGTGTATATGCGCAGTGTTGCTGGGACCTTTTGTTCTTTCCCAGGGTGGAGGAAACGCTCTCAAATTACCTGGTACTTAATCCTTTTTCACTTCCACAGGTTTTGCGGAGTATCCTTCCGAAGTTGCAGTTACCAGTGTGGATGTGAAGGGACACGACAGTTCCTCTGCTGTACCATGGGCGACCTACTTGTGAGGTGGACCTGAACCTCCGCCATGTAGCAGACACCCCCCTCAGGTGAGATGTACTGCCCAAAACACCCTCTTGTCCAAGTAACCCAGGCATGTCCAAACTGCGGCCCTCCGGCATTTGCAAAACTACATATCAAATCATGCCCTGACACAGCAATGCTTACGCTGTGTCAGGGCATGCTGGGATGTGTAGTTTCTCTAGTGCCGGAGGATTGCATTTGGGACAAAGGCCGATGTAACCTGTTTGTTTGCAAATGTTGTTTGTACCTTGTCTTTTCCAAGAAGGATGACACTATTGAAAATACCTGGAACCTCATGCTATTCTCTTCCACAGGTCTTGCGGAGTATCCTTCCCAAGTTGCAGTAACCAGCGTGGATGTGAAGGGACACGACAGTTCCCCTGCTGTTCCATGGGCGACCTACTTGTGATGTGGACCTGAACCTCCGCCATGTAGCAGACACCCCCCTCAGGTGAGATGTACTGCCCAAATCACCCTCTTGTCCAAGTAACCCAGGCATGTCCAAACTGCAGCCCTCCGGCATTTGCAAAACTACATATCAAATCATGCCCTGACACAGCAATGCTTACGCTGTGTCAGGGCATGCTGGGATGTGTAGTTTCTCTAGTGCCGGAGGATTGCATTTGGGACAAAGGCCGATGTAACCTGTTTGTTTGCAAATGTTGTTTGTACCTTGTCTTTTCCAAGAAGGATGACACTATTGAAAATACCTGGAACCTCATGCTATTCTCTTCCACAGGTCTTGCGGAGTATCCTTCCCAAGTTGCAGTAATCAGCGTGGATGTGAAGGGACACGACAGTTCCCTTGCTGTACCATGGGCGACCTACTTGTGAAGTGGACCTGAACCTCCGCCATGTAGCAGACACCCCCCTCAGGTGAGATGTACTGCCCAAAACACCCTCTTGTCCAAGTAACCGAGGCATGTCCAAACTGCAGCCCTCCGGCATTTGCAAAACTACATATCAAATCATGCCCTGACACAGCAATGCTTACGCTGTGTCAGGGCATGCTGGGATGTGTAGTTTCTCTAGTGCTGGAGGATTGCATGTGGGACAAAGGCCGATGTAACCTGTTTGTTTGCAAATGTTGCTTGTACCTTGTCTTTTCCAAGAAGGATGACACTATTGAAAATACCTGGAACCTCATGCTATTCTCTTCCACATGTCTTGCAGAGTATCCTTCCCAAGTTGCAGTAACCAGCGTGGATGTGAAGGGACACGACAGTTCCCCTGCTGTTCCATGGGCGACCTACTTGTGATGTGGACTTGAACCTCTGCCATGTAGCAGACACCCCCCTCAGGTGAGATGTACTGCCCAAATCACCCTCTTGTCCAAGTAACCCAGGCATGTCCAAACTGTGGCCCTCCGGCATTTGCAAAACTACATATCAAATCATGCCCTGACACAGCAATGCTTACGCTGTGTCAGGGCATGCTGGGATGTGTAGTTTCTCTAGTGCCAGAGGATTGCATTTGGGACAAAGGCCGATGTAACCTGTTTGTTTGTAAATGTTGCTTGTACCTTGTCTTTTCCAAGGATGACACTATTGAAAATACCTGGAACCTCATGCTATTCTCTTCCACAGGTCTTGCGGAGTATCCTTCCCAAGTTGCAGTAACCAGCGTGGATGTGAAGGGACACGACAGTTCCTCTGCTGTTCCATGGGCGACCTACTTGTGATGTGGACTTGAACCTCCGCCATGTAGCAGACACCCCCCTCAGGTGAGATGTATTGCCCAAATCACCCTCTTGTCCGAGTAACCCAGGCATGTCCAAACTGCGGCCCTCCGGCATTTGCAAAACTACATATCAAATCATGCCCTGACACAGCAATGCTTATGCTGTGTCAGGGCATGCTGGGATGTGTAGTTTCTCTAGTGCCAGAGGATTGCATTTGGGACAAAGGCCGATGTAACCTGTTTGTTTGTAAATGTTGCTTGTACCTTGTCTTTTCCAAGGATGACACTATTGAAAATACCTGGAACCTCATGCTATTCTCTTCCACAGGTCTTGCAGAGTATCCTTCCCAAGTTGCAGTAACCAGCGTGGATGTGAAGGGACACGACAGTTCCCCTGCTGTACCATGGGCGACCTACTTGTGATGTGGACCTGAACCTCCACCATGTAGCAGACACCCCCCTCAGGTGAGATGTACTGACCAAAACACCCTCTTGTCCAAGTAACCCAGGCATGTCCAAACTGCGCCCTCCAGCATTTGCAAAACTACATATCAAATCATGCCCTGACACAGCAATGCTTACGCTGTGTCAGGGCATGCTGGGATGTGTAGTTTCTCTAGTGTCGGAGGATTGCATGTGGGACAAAGGCCGATGTAACCTGTTTGTTTGCAAATGTTGTTTGTACCTTGTCTTTCCCAAGAAGGATGACACTATTGAAAATACCTGGAACCTCATGCTATTCTCTTCCACAGGTCTTGCAGAGTATCCTTCCCAAGTTGCAGTAACCAGCGTGGATGTGAAGGGACACGACAGTTCCTCTGCTGTACCATGGGCGACCTACTTGTGAGGTGGACCTGAACCTCCGCCATGTAGCAGACACCCCCCTCAGGTGAGATGTACTGCCCAAAACACCCTCTTGTCCAAGTAACCCAGGCATGTCCAAACTGCAGCCCTCCGGCATTTGCAAAACTACATATCAAATCATGCCCTGACACAGCAATGCTTACGCTGTGTTAGGGCATGCTGGGATGTGTAGTTTATCTAGTGCCGGAGGATTGCATTTGGGACAAAGGTCGATGTAACCTGTTTGTTTGCAAATGTTGTTTGTACCTTGTCTTTTCCAAGAAGGATGACACTATTAAAAATACCTGGAACCTCACGCTATTCTCTTCCACAGGTCTTGCGGAGTATCTTTCCCAAGTTGCAGTAACCAGCGTGGATGTGAAGGGACACGACAGTTCCCCTGCTGTTCCATGGGCGACCTACTTGTGATGTGGACCTGAACCTCCGCCATGTAGCAGACACCCCCCTCAGGTGAGATGTACTGCCCAAAACACCCTCTTGTCCAAGTAACCCAGGCATGTCCAAACTGCAGCCCTCCGGCATTTGCAAAACTACATATCAAATCATGCCCTGACACAGCAATGCTTACGCTGTGTCAGGGCATGCTGGGATGTGTAGTTTCTCTAGTGCCGGAGGATTGCATTTGGGACAAAGGCCGATGTAACCTGTTTGTTTGTAAATGTTGCTTGTACCTTGTCTTTTCCAAGGATGACACTATTGAAAATACCTGGAACCTCATGCTATTCTCTTCCACAGGTTTTGCGGAGTATCCTTCCCAAGTTGCAGGAACCAGCGTGGATGTGAAGGGACACGACAGTTCCCCTGCTGTTCCATGGGCGACCTACTTGTGATGAGGACCTGAACCTCTGCCATGTAGCAGACACACCCCCTCAGGTGAGATGTATTGCCCAAAACACCCTCTTGTCCAAGTAACCCAGGCATGTCCAAACTGTGGCCCTCCGGCATTTGCAAAACTACATATCAAATCATGCCCTGACACAGCAATGCTTACGCTGTGTCAGGGCATGCTGGGATGTGTCGTTTCTCTAGTGCCGGAGGATTGCATGTGGGACAAAGGCCGATGTAACCTGTTTGTTTGCAAATGTTGCTTGTACCTTGTCTTTTCCAAGAAGGATGACACTATTGAAAATACCTGGAACCTCATGCTATTCTCTTCCACAGGTCTTGCGGATCATCCTTCCCAAGTTGCAGTAACCAGCGTGGATGTGAAGGGACACGACAGTTCCCCTGCTGTTCCATGGGCGACCTACTTGTGATGTGGACCTGAACCTCCGCCATGTAGCAGACACCCCCCTCAGGTGAGATGTACTGCCCAAATCACCCTCTTGTCCAAGTAACCCAGGCATGTCCAAACTGCGGCCCTCTGGCATTTGCAAAACTACATATCAAATCATGCCCTGACACAGCAATGCTTACGCTGTGTCAGGGCATGCTGGGATGTGTAGTTTCTCTAGTGTCGGAGGATTGCATGTGGGACAAAGGCCGATGTAACCTGTTTGTTTGCAAATGTTGTTTGTACCTTGTCTTTTCCAAGAAGGATGACACTATTGAAAATACCTGGAACCTCATGCTATTCTCTTCCACAGGTTTTGCGGAGTATCCTTCCCAAGTTGCAGTAACCAGCGTGGGTGTGAAGGGACACGACAGTTCCTCTGCTGTACCATGGGCGACCTACTTGTGAGGTGGACCTGAACCTCCGCCATGTAGCAGACACCCCCCTCAGGTGAGATGTACTGCCCAAAACACCCTCTTGTCCAAGTAACCCAGGCATGTCCAAACTGCAGCCCTCCGGCATTTGCAAAACTACATATCAAATCATGCCCTGACACAGCAATGCTTACGCTGTGTCAGGGCATGCCGGGATGTGTAGTTTCTCTAGTGCCGGAGGATTGCATTTGGGACAAAGGTCGATGTAACCTGTTTGTTTGCAAATGTTGTTTGTACCTTGTCTTTTCCAAGAAGGATGACACTATTGAAAATACCTGGAACCTCATGCTATTCTCTTCCACAGGTCTTGCGGAGTATCTTTCCCAAGTTGCAGTAACCAGCGTGGATGTGAAGGGACACGACAGTTCCCCTGCTGTACCATGGGCGACCTACTTGTGATGTGGACCTGAACCTCCGCCATGTAGCAGACACCCCCCTCAGGTGAGATGTACTGCCCAAATCACCCTCTTGTCCAAGTAACCCAGGCATGTCCAAACTGCGGCCCTCTGGCATTTGCAAAACTACATATCAAATCATGCCCTGACACAGCAATGCTTACGCTGTGTCAGGGCATGCTGGGATGTGTAGTTTCTCTAGTGTCGGAGGATTGCATGTGGGACAAAGGCCGATGTAACCTGTTTGTTTGCAAATGTTGTTTGTACCTTGTCTTTTCCAAGAAGGATGACACTATTGAAAATACCTGGTACCTCATGCTATTCTCTTCCACAGGTCTTGCGGAGTATCCTTCCCAAGTTGCAGTAACCAGCGTGGATGTGAAGGGACACGACAGTTCCTCTGCTGTACCATGGGCGACCTACTATAATACAATTATGGATGGACGGACTGCCTGCCGACTGCCGACACAGAGGTAGCCACAGCCGTGAACTACCGCACTGTACACTGGTTGATAAAGAGATAGTAGTATACTCGTAACAACTAGTATGACACTATGACGACGGTATAAAGAATGAAAAAAAAACCACGGTTAGGTGGTATATATTATAATAATAATACAATTATGGATGGACGGACTGCCTGCCGACTGCCGACACAGAGGTAGCCACAGCCGTGAACTACCGCACTGTACACTGGTTGATAAAGAGATAGTAGTATACTCGTAACAACTAGTATGACACTATGACGACGGTATAAAGAATGAAAAAAAAACCACGGTTAGGTGGTATATATTATAATAATAATACAATTATGGATGGACGGACTGCCTGCCGACTGCCGACACAGAGGTAGCCACAGCCGTGAACTACCGCACTGTACACTGGTTGATAAAGAGATAGTAGTATACTCGTAACAACTAGTATGACACTATGACGGTATAAAGAATGAAAAAAAAACCACGGTTAGGTGGTATATATTATAATAATAATACAATTATGGATGGACGGACTGCCTGCCGACTGCCGACACAGAGGTAGCCACAGCCGTGAACTACCGCACTGTACACTGGTTGATAAAGAGATAGTAGTATACTCGTAACAACTAGTATGACACTATGACGGTATAAAGAATGAAAAAAAAACCACGGTTAGGTGGTATATATTATAATAATAATACAATTATGGATGGACGGACTGCCTGCCGACTGCCGACACAGAGGTAGCCACAGCCGTGAACTACCGCACTGTACACTGGTTGATAAAGAGATAGTAGTATACTCGTAACAACTAGTATGACACTATGACGACGGTATAAAGAAAGAAAAAAAAATACCACGGTTAGGTGGTATATATTGTAATACAATTATGGATGGACGGACTGCCTGCCGAGTTCCGACTGCCGACACAGAGGTAGCCACAGCCGTGAACTACCGCACTGTACTGTGTCTGCTGCTAATATAGACTGGTTGATAAAGAGATAGTATACAATACATACAACAATATACTACTATACTGGTGGTCAGGCACTGGTCACCACTAGTCACACTGGCAGTGGCACTCCTGCAGCAAAAGTGTGCACTGTTTAATTTTAAATTAATATAATATTATGTACTCCTGGGGGCTCCTGCTATAACAACCTGCAGTGCTCCCCAGTCTCCCCCACAATTATTATAAGCTTTGCCTTTTATACATTGATGTGCAGCACACTGGGCTGAGCTGAGTGCACACAGACTGAGTCACACTGTGTGACTGGCTGCTGCTGTGTATCGTTTTTTTTCAGGCAGAGAACGGATATAGCAGAGAACGGATATATTATATTAAAATAAATAAAAGTTAACTAACAACAACTGCACTGGTCACTGTGGTAAACTCTGTCTGACTCTGCACAATCTCTCTCTCTCTTCTAATCTAATTTCTAATGGAGAGGACGCCAGCCACGTCCTCTCCCTATCAATCTCAATGCACGTGTGAAAATGGCGGCGACGCGCGGCTCCTTATATAGAATCCGAGTCTCGCGAGAATCCGACAGCGTCATGATGACGTTCGGGCGCGCTCGGGTTAACCGAGCAAGGCGGGAGGATCCGAGTCTGCTCGGACCCGTGAAAAAAACATGAAGTTCGTGCGGGTTCGGTTTCAGAGAAACCGAACCCGCTCATCTCTACTTGTGAGGTGGACCTGAACCTCCGCCATGTAGCAGACACCCCTCTCAGGGCATGCTGGGATGTGTAGTTTCTCTAGTGCCGGAGGATTGCATTTGGGACAAAGGTCGATGTAACCTGTTTGTTTGCAAATGTTGTTTGTACCTTGTCTTTTCCAAGAAGGATGACACTATTGAAAATACCTGGAACCTCATGCTATTCTCTTCCACAGGTCTTGCGGAGTATCTTTCCCAAGTTGCAGTAACCAGCGTGGATGTGAAGGGACACGACAGTTCCTCTGCTGTACCATGGGCGACCTACTTGTGATGTGGACCTGAACCTCCGCCATGTAGCAGACACCCCCCTCAGGTGAGATGTACTGCCCAAAACACCCTCTTGTCCAAGTAACCCAGGCATGTCCAAACTGCAGCCCTCCGGCATTTGCAAAACTACATATCAAATCATGCCCTGACACAGCAATGCTTACGCTGTGTCAGGGCATGCTGGGATGTGTAGTTTCTCTAGTGCCGGAGGATTGCATTTGGGACAAAGGCCGATGTAACCTGTTTGTTTGTAAATGTTGCTTGTACCTTGTCTTTTCCAAGGATGACACTATTGAAAATACCTGGAACCTCATGCTATTCTCTTCCACAGGTTTTGCGGAGTATCCTTCCCAAGTTGCAGTAACCAGCGTGGATGTGAAGGGACACGACAGTTCCCCTGCTGTTCCATGGGCGACCTACTTGTGATGTGGACCTGAACCTCTGCCATGTAGCAGACACACCCCCTCAGGTGAGATGTACTGCCCAAAACACCCTCTTGTCCAAGTAAACCAGGCATGTCCAAACTGCGCCCTCTGGCATTTGCAAAACTACATATCAAATCATGCCCTGACACAGCAATGCTTACGCTGTGTCAGGGCATGCTGGGATGTGTAGTTTCTCTAGTGCCGGAGGATTGCATGTGGGACAAAGGCCGATGTAACCTGTTTGTTTGCAAATGTTGTTTGTACCTTGTCTTTTCCAAGAAGGATGACACTATTGAAAATATCTGGAACCTCATGCTATTCTCTTCCACAGGTCTTGCAGAGTATCCTTCCCAAGTTGCAGTAACCAGCGTGGATGTGAAGGGACACGACAGTTCCCCTGCTGTACCATGGGCGACCTACTTGTGATGTGGACCTGAACCTCCGGCATGTAGCAGACACCCCCCCCTCAGGTGAGATGTACTGCCCAAATCACCCTCTTGTCCAAGTAACCCAGGCATGTCCAAACTGTGGCCCTCCGGCATTTGCAAAACTACATATCAAATCATGCCCTGACACAGCAATGCTTACGCTGTGTCAGGGCATGCTGGGATGTGTAGTTTCTCTAGTGCCGGAGGATTGCATGTGGGACAAAGGCCGATGTAACCTGTTTGTTTGCAAATGTTGTTTGTACCTTGTCTTTTCCAAGAAGGATGACACTATTGAAAATACCTGGAACCTCATGCTATTCTCTTCCACAGGTCTTGCAGAGTATCCTTCCCAAGTTGCAGTAACCAGCGTGGATGTGAAGGGACACGACAGTTCCCCTGCTGTACCATGGGCGACCTACTTGTGATGTGGACCTGAACCTCCGCCATGTAGCAGACACCCCCCCTCAGGTGAGATGTATTGCCCAAAACACCCTCTTGTCCAAGTAACCCAGGCATGTCCAAACTGCAGCCCTCCGGCATTTGCAAAACTACATATCAAATCATGCCCTGACACAGCAATGCTTACGCTGTGTCAGGGCATGCTGGGATGTGTAGTTTCTCTAGTGCCGGAGGATTGCATTTGGGACAAAGGCCGATGTAACCTGTTTGTTTGTAAATGTTGCTTGTACCTTGTCTTTTCCAAGGATGACACTATTGAAAATACCTGGAACCTCATGCTATTCTCTTCCACAGGTTTTGCGGAGTATCCTTCCCAAGTTGCAGGAACCAGCGTGGATGTGAAGGGACACGACAGTTCCCCTGCTGTTCCATGGGCGACCTACTTGTGATGAGGACCTGAACCTCTGCCATGTAGCAGACACACCCCCTCAGGTGAGATGTATTGCCCAAAACACCCTCTTGTCCAAGTAACCCAGGCATGTCCAAACTGTGGCCCTCCGGCATTTGCAAAACTACATATCAAATCATGCCTTGACACAGCAATGCTTACGCTGTGTCAGGGCATGCTGGGATGTGTCATTTCTCTAGTGCCGGAGGATTGCATGTGGGACAAAGGCCGATGTAACCTGTTTGTTTGCAAATGTTGCTTGTACCTTGTCTTTTCCAAGAAGGATGACACTATTGAAAATACCTGGAACCTCATGCTATTCTCTTCCACAGGTCTTGCGGAGCATCCTTCCCAAGTTGCAGTAACCAGCGTGGATGTGAAGGGACACGACAGTTCCCCTGCTGTACCATGGGCGACCTACTTGTGATGTGGACCTGAACCTCCGCCATGTAGCAGACACCCCCCTCAGGTGAGATGTACTGCCCAAATCACCCTCTTGTCCAAGTAACCCAGGCATGTCCAAACTGCGGCCCTCTGGCATTTGCAAAACTACATATCAAATCATGCCCTGACACAGCAATGCTTACGCTGTGTCAGGGCATGCTGGGATGTGTAGTTTCTCTAGTGTCGGAGGATTGCATGTGGGACAAAGGCCGATGTAACCTGTTTGTTTGCAAATGTTGTTTGTACCTTGTCTTTTCCAAGAAGGATGACACTATTGAAAATACCTGGAACCTCATGCTATTCTCTTCCACAGGTCTTGCGGAGTATCCTTCCCAAGTTGCAGTAACCAGCGTGGATGTGAAGGGACACGACAGTTCCTCTGCTGTACCATGGGCGACCTACTTGTGAGGTGGACCTGAACCTCCGCCATGTAGCAGACACCCCCCTCAGGTGAGATGTACTGCCCAAAACACCCTCTTGTCCAAGTAACCCAGGCATGTCCAAACTGCAGCCCTCCGGCATTTGCAAAACTACATATCAAATCATGCCCTGACACAGCAATGCTTACGCTGTGTCAGGGCATGCTGGGATGTGTAGTTTCTCTAGTGCCGGAGGATTGCATTTGGGACAAAGGTCGATGTAACCTGTTTGTTTGCAAATGTTGTTTGTACCTTGTCTTTTCCAAGAAGGATGACACTATTGAAAATACCTGGAACCTCATGCTATTCTCTTCCACAGGTCTTGCGGAGTATCTTTCCCAAGTTGCAGTAACCAGCGTGGATGTGAAAGGACACGACAGTTCCCCTGCTGTACCATGGGCGACCTACTTGTGATGTGGACCTGAACCTCCGCCATGTAGCAGACACCCCCCTCAGGTGAGATGTACTGCCCAAATCACCCTCTTGTCCAAGTAACCCAGGCATGTCCAAACTGCGGCCCTCTGGCATTTGCAAAACTACATATCAAATCATGCCCTGACACAGCAATGCTTACGCTGTGTCAGGGCATGCTGGGATGTGTAGTTTCTCTAGTGTCGGAGGATTGCATGTGGGACAAAGGCCGATGTAACCTGTTTGTTTGCAAATGTTGTTTGTACCTTGTCTTTTCCAAGAAGGATGACACTATTGAAAATACCTGGAACCTCATGCTATTCTCTTCCACAGGTCTTGCGGAGTATCCTTCCCAAGTTGCAGTAACCAGCGTGGATGTGAAGGGACACGACAGTTCCTCTGCTGTACCATGGGCGACCTACTTGTGAGGTGGACCTGAACCTCCGCCATGTAGCAGACACCCCCCTCAGGTGAGATGTACTGCCCAAAACACCCTCTTGTCCAAGTAACCCAGGCATGTCCAAACTGCAGCCCTCCGGCATTTGCAAAACTACATATCAAATCATGCCCTGACACAGCAATGCTTACGCTGTGTCTGGGCATGCTGGGATGTGTAGTTTCTCTAGTGCCGGAGGATTGCATTTGGGACAAAGGTCGATGTAACCTGTTTGTTTGCAAATGTTGTTTGTACCTTGTCTTTTCCAAGAAGGATGACACTATTGAAAATACCTGGAACCTCATGCTATTCTCTTCCACAGGTCTTGCGGAGTATCTTTCCCAAGTTGCAGTAACCAGCGTGGATGTGAAGGGACACGACAGTTCCTCTGCTGTACCATGGGCGACCTACTTGTGATGTGGACCTGAACCTCCGCCATGTAGCAGACACCCCCCTCAGGTGAGATGTACTGCCCAAAACACCCTCTTGTCCAAGTAACCCAGGCATGTCCAAACTGTGGCCCTCCGGCATTTGCAAAACTACATATCAAATCATGCCCTGACACAGCAATGCTTACGCTGTGTCAGGGCATGCTGGGATGTGTCGTTTCTCTAGTGCCGGAGGATTGCATGTGGGACAAAGGCCGATGTAACCTGTTTGTTTGCAAATGTTGCTTGTACCTTGTCTTTTCCAAGAAGGATGACACTATTGAAAATACCTGGAACCTCATGCTATTCTCTTCCACAGGTCTTGCGGATCATCCTTCCCAAGTTGCAGTAACCAGCGTGGATGTGAAGGGACACGACAGTTCCCCTGCTGTTCCATGGGCGACCTACTTGTGATGTGGACCTGAACCTCCGCCATGTAGCAGACACCCCCCTCAGGTGAGATGTACTGCCCAAATCACCCTCTTGTCCAAGTAACCCAGGCATGTCCAAACTGCGGCCCTCTGGCATTTGCAAAACTACATATCAAATCATGCCCTGACACAGCAATGCTTACGCTGTGTCAGGGCATGCTGGGATGTGTAGTTTCTCTAGTGTCGGAGGATTGCATGTGGGACAAAGGCCGATGTAACCTGTTTGTTTGCAAATGTTGTTTGTACCTTGTCTTTTCCAAGAAGGATGACACTATTGAAAATACCTGGAACCTCATGCTATTCTCTTCCACAGGTCTTGCGGAGTATCCTTCCCAAGTTGCAGTAACCAGCGTGGATGTGAAGGGACACGACAGTTCCTCTGCTGTACCATGGGCGACCTACTTGTGAGGTGGACCTGAACCTCCGCCATGTAGCAGACACCCCCCTCAGGTGAGATGTACTGCCCAAAACACCCTCTTGTCCAAGTAACCCAGGCATGTCCAAACTGCAGCCCTCCGGCATTTGCAAAACTACATATCAAATCATGCCCTGACACAGCAATGCTTACGCTGTGTCAGGGCATGCTGGGATGTGTAGTTTCTCTAGTGCCGGAGGATTGCATGTGGGACAAAGGCCGATGTAACCTGTTTGTTTGTAAATGTTGCTTGTACCTTGTCTTTTCCAAGGATGACACTATTGAAAATACCTGGAACCTCATGCTATTCTCTTCCACAGGTTTTGCGGAGTATCCTTTCCAAGTTGCAGAAACCAGCGTGGATGTGAAGGGACACGACAGTTCCCCTGCTGTTCCATGGGCGACCTACTTGTGATGTGGACCTGAACCTCCGCCATGTAGCAGACACACCCCCTCAGGTGAGATGTACTGCCCAAAACACCCTCTTGTCCAAGTAAACCAGGCATGTCCAAACTGCGCCCTCTGGCATTTGCAAAACTACATATCAAATCATGCCCTGACACAGCAATGCTTACGCTGTGTCAGGGCATGCTGGGATGTGTAGTTTCTCTAGTGCCGGAGGATTGCATGTGGGACAAAGGCCGATGTAACCTGTTTGTTTGCAAATGTTGTTTGTACCTTGTCTTTTCCAAGAAGGATGACACTATTGAAAATACCTGGAACCTCATGCTATTCTCTTCCACAGGTCTTGCGGAATATCCTTCCCAAGTTGCAGTAACCAGCGTGGATGTGAAGGGACACGACAGTTCCCCTGCTGTACCATGGGCGACCTACTTGTGATGTTGGCCTGAACCTCCGGCATGTAGCAGACACCCCCCCTCAGGTGAGATGTATTGCTCAAAACACCCTCTTGTCCAAGTAACCCAGGCATGTCCAAACTGTGGCCCTCCGGCATTTGCAAAACTACATATCAAATCATGCCCTGACACAGCAATGCTTACGCTGTGTCAGGGCATGCTGGGATGTGTAGTTTCTCTAGTGCCGGAGGATTGCATGTGGGACAAAGGCTGATGCAACCTGTTTGTTTGCAAATGTTGCTTGTACCTTGTCTTTTCCAAGAAGGATGACACTATTGAAAATACCTGGAACCTCATGCTATTCTCTTCCACAGGTCTTGCGGAGCATCCTTCCCAAGTTGCAGTAACCAGCGTGGATGTGAAGGGACACGACAGTTCCCCTGCTGTTCCATGGGCGACCTACTTGTGATGTGGACCTGAACCTCCGCCATGTAGCAGACACCCCCCTCAGGTGAGATGTACTGCCCAAAACACCCTCTTGTCCAAGTAACCCAGGCATGTCCAAACTGCAGCCCTCCGGCATTTGCAAAACTACATATCAAATCATGCCCTGACACAGCAATGCTTACGCTGTGTCAGGGCATGCTGGGATGTGTAGTTTCTCTAGTGCCGGAGGATTGCATGTGGGACAAAGGCCGATGTAACCTGTTTGTTTGTAAATGTTGCTTGTACCTTGTCTTTTCCAAGGATGACACTATTGAAAATACCTGGAACCTCATGCTATTCTCTTCCACAGGTCTTGCGGAGCATCCTTCCCAAGTTGCAGTAACCAGCGTGGATGTGAAGGGACACGACAGTTCCCCTGCTGTTCCATGGGCGACCTACTTGTGATGTGGACCTGAACCTCCGCCATGTAGCAGACACCCCCCTCAGGTGAGATGTACTGCCCAAATCACCCTCTTGTCCAAGTAACCCAGGCATGTCCAAACTGCGGCCCTCTGGCATTTGCAAAACTACATATCAAATCATGCCCTGACACAGCAATGCTTACGCTGTGTCAGGGCATGCTGGGATGTGTAGTTTCTCTAGTGCCGGAGGATTGCATGTGGGACAAAGGCCGATGTAACCTGTTTGTTTGCAAATGTTGTTTGTACCTTGTCTTTTCCAAGAAGGATGACCTATTGAAAATACCTGGAACCTCATGCTATTCTCTTCCACAGGTCTTGCAGAGTATCCTTCCCAAGTTGCAGTAACCAGCGTGGATGTGAAGGGACACGACAGTTCCCCTGCTGTACCATGGGCGACCTACTTGTGATGTGGACCTGAACCTCCGCCATGTAGCAGACACCCCCCCTCAGGTGAGATGTATTGCCCAAAACACCCTCTTGTCCAAGTAACCCAGGCATGTCCAAACTGTGGCCCTCCGGCATTTGCAAAACTACATATCAAATCATGCCCTGACACAGCAATGCTTACGCTGTGTCAGGGCATGCTGCGATGTGTCGTTTCTCTAGTGTCGGAGGATTGCATGTGGGACAAAGGCCGATGTAACCTGTCTGTTTGCAAATGTTGTTTGTACCTTGTCTTTTCCAAGGATGACACTATTGAAAATACCTGGAACCTTACGCTATTCTCTTCCACAGGTCTTGCGGAATATCCTTCCCAAGTTGCAGTAACCAGCGTGGATGTGAAGGGACACGACAGTTCCCCTGCTGTACCATGGGCGACCTACTTGTGATGTGGACCTGAACCTCCGCCATGTAGCAGACACCCCCCCTCAGGTGAGATGTATTGCCCAAAACACCCTCTTGTCCAAGTAACCCAGGCATGTCCAAACTGTGGCCCTCCGGCATTTGCAAAACTACATATCAAATCATGCCCTGACACAGCAATGCTTACGCTGTGTCAGGGCATGCTGGGATGTGTAGTTTCTCTAGTGCCGGAGGATTGCATTTGGGACAAAGGCCGATGTAACCTATTTGTTTGTAAATGTTGCTTGTACCTTGTCTTTTCCAAGGATGACACTATTGAAAATACCTGGAACCTCATGCTATTCTCTTCCACAGGTCTTGCGAAGTATCCTTCCCAAGTTGCAGTAACCAGCGTGGATGTGAAGGGACACGACAGTTAGAGATGAGCGGGTTCGGTTCCTCGGAATCCGAACCCCCCCGAACTTCAGCCTTTTTACACGGGTCCGAGGCAGACTCGGATCTTCCCGCCTTGCTCGGCTAACCCGAGCGCGCCCGAACGTCATCATCCCGCTGTCGGATTCTCGCGAGGCTCGTATTCTATCGCGAGACTCGGATTCTATATAAGGAGCCGCGCGTCGCCGCCATTTTCACACGTGCATTGAGATTGATAGGGAGAGGACGTGGCTGGCGTCCTCTCCGTTAGAATAGATAGAGACACTTGAGTTGATTACTTAGTAATTTTGGGGAGCATTAGGGAGTACTCAGAGTGCAGAGTTTTGCTGATAGTTACTAGTGACCACCACCAGTTTTATTTATTATTTAATATAATCCGTTCTCTGCCTGAAAAAAAACGATACACAGTCACATACCATATCTGTGCTCAGCCTCAGTGTGCTGCATGATAATATCATCTATATGTATATCTGACTGTGCTGAGTGCTCACTACCTGCAGTAGTGATATATATATATATATATATATTTTTTATATCATTATCATCTCTATACTAGCAGACGCAGTACGGTAGTCCACGGCTGTAGCTACCTCTGTGTCGTCAGTGCTCGTCCATAATTGTATACCTACCTGTGGTGGGGTTTTTTTTTCTATCTTCTTCATACTAGTAGTTTAGGAGTCTGCTGACAGTGTCCAGCAGGTCCGTCATTATATTATATATACCTGCAGTAGTGATATATATATATTTTTTATATCATTATCATCTCTATACTAGCAGACGCAGTACGGTAGTCCACGGCTGTAGCTACCTCTGTGTCGTCAGTCACTCGTCATCCATAAGTATACTAGTATCCATCCATCTCCATTGTTTACCTGAGGTGCCTTTTAGTTGTGCCTATTAAAATATGGAGAACAAAAATGTTGAGGTTCCAAAAATAGGGAAAGATCAAGATCCACTTCCACCTCGTGCTGAAGCTGCTGCCACTAGTCATGGCCGAGACGATGAAATTCCATCAACGTCGTCTGCCAAGGCCGATGCCCAATGTCATAGTACAGAGAATGTAAAATCCAAAACACAAAATATAAGTAAAAAAAAGGACTCAAAAATCTAAAATAAAATCGTCGGAGGAGAAGCGTAAACTTGCCAATATGCCATTTACCACACGGAGTGGCAAGGAACGGCTGAGGCCCTGGCCTATGTTCATGGCTAGTGGTTCAGCTTCACATGAGGATGGAAGCACTCAGCCTCTCGCTAGAAAAATGAAAAGACTTAAGCTCGCAAAAGCACAGCAAAGAACTGTGCGTTCTTCGAAATCACAAATCCACAAGGAGAGTCCAATTGTGTCGGTTGCGATGCCTGACCTTCCCAACACTGGACGTGAAGAGCATGCGCCTTCCACCATTTGCACGCCCCCTGCAAGTGCTGGAAGGAGCACCCGCAGTCCAGTTCCTGATAGTCAGATTGAAGATGTCAGTGTTGAAGTACACCAGGATGAGGAGGATATGGGTGTTGCTGGCGCTGGGGAGGAAATTGACAAGGAGGATTCTGATGGTGAGGTGGTTTGTTTAAGTCAGGCACCCGGGGAGACACCTGTTGTCCGTGGGAGGAATATGGCCATTGACATGCCTGGTGAAAATACCCAAAAAATCAGCTCTTCGGTGTGGAAGTATTTCAACAGAAATGCGGACAACATTTGTCAAGCCGTGTGTTGCCTTTGTCAAGCTGTAATAAGTAGGGGTAAGGATGTTAACCACCTCGGAACATCCTCCCTTATACGTCACCTGCAGCGCATTCATCATAAGTCAGTGACAAGTTCAAAAACTTTGGGCGACAGCGGAAGCAGTCCACTGACCAGTAAATCCCTTCCTCTTGTAACCAAGCTCACGCAAACCACCCCACCAACTCCCTCAGTGTCAATTTCCTCCTTCCCCAGGAATGCCAATAGTCCTGCAGGCCATGTCACTGGCAATTCTGACGAGTCCTCTCCTGCCTGGGATTCCTCCAATGCATCCTTGCGTGTAACGCCTACTGCAGCTGGCGCTGCTGTTGTTGCTGCTGGGAGTCGATGGTCATCCCAGAGGGGAAGTCGTAAGACGACTTTTACTACTTCCACCAAGCAATTGACTGTCCAACAGTCCTTTGCGAGGAAGATGAAATATCACAGCAGTCATCTTGCTGCAAAGCGGATAACTGAGGCCTTGGCATCCTGGGCGGTGAGAAACGTGGTTCCGGTATCCATCATTACTGCAGAGCCAACTATAGACTTGATTGAGGTACTGTGTCCCCGGTACCAAATACCATCTAGGTTCCATTTCTCTAGGCAGGCGATACCGAAAATGTACACAGACCTCAGAAAAAGACTCACCAGTGTCCTAAAAAATGCAGTTGTACCCAATGTCCACTTAACCACGCACATGTGGACAAGTGGAGCAGGGCAGACTCAGGACTATATGACTGTGACAGCCCACTGGGTAGATGTATTGACTCCCGCCGCAAGAACAGCAGCGGCGGCACCAGTAGCAGCATCTCGCAAACGCCAACTCTTTCCTAGGCAGGCTACGCTTTGTATCACTGCTTTCCAGAATATGCACACAGCTGAAAACCTCTTACGGCAACTGAGGAAGATCATCGCAGAATGGCTTACCCCAATTGGACTCTCCTGTGGATTTGTGGCATCGGACAACGCCAGCAATATTGTGTGTGCATTAAATATGGGCAAATTCCAGCACGTCCCATGTTTTGCACATACCTTGAATTTGGTGGTGCAGAATTATTTAAAAAACGAGAGGGGCGTGCAAGAGATGCTGTCGATGGCCAGGAGAATTGCGGGACACTTTCGGCGTACAGGCACCACATACAGAAGACTGGAGCAACACCAAAAACGCCTGAACCTGCCCTGCCATCATCTGAAGCAAGAAGTGGTAACGAGGTGGAATTCAACCCTCTATATGCTTCAGAGGTTGGAGGAGCAGCAAAAGGCCATTCAAGCCTATACAACTGACCACGATATAGGAGGTGGAATGCACCTGTCTCAAGCGCAGTGGAGAATGATTTCAACGTTGTGCAAGGTTCTGCAACCTTTTGAACTTGCCACACGTGAAGTTAGTTCAGACACTGCCAGCCTGAGTCAGGTCATTCCCCTCATCAGGCTTTTGCAGAAGAAGCTGGAGACATTGAAGGAGGAGCTAACACTGAGCGATTCCGCTAGGCATGTGGGACTTGTGGATGGAGCCCTTAATTCGCTTAACAAGGATTCACTGGTGGTCAATCTGTTGAAATCAGAGCACTACATTTTGGCCACCGTGCTCGATCCTAGATTTAAAACCTACGTTGTATCTCTCTTTCCGGCAGACACAAGTCTGCAGGGGTTCAAAGAACTGCTGGTGAGAAAATTGTCAAGTCAAGCGGAACGCGACCTGTCAACATCTCCTCCTTCACATTCTCCCGCAACTGGGGGTGCGAGGAAAAGGCTCAGAATTCCGAGCCCACCCGCTGGCGGTGATGCAGGGCAGTCTGGAGCGACTGCTGATGCTGACATCTGGTCCGGACTGAAGGACCTGACAACGATTACGGACATGTCGTCTACTGTCACTGCATATGATTCTCTCACCATTGAAAGAATGGTGGAGGATTATATGAGTGACCGCATGCAAGTAGGCACGTCAGACAGTCCGTACGTATACTGGCAGGAAAAAGAGGCAATTTGGAGGCCCTTGCACAAACTGGCTTTATTCTACCTAAGTTGCCCTCCCACAAGTGTGTACTCCGAAAGAGTGTTTAGTGCCGCCGCTCACCTTGTCAGCAATCGGCGTACGAGGTTACTTCCAGAAAATGTGGAGAAGATGATGTTCATTAAAATGAATTATAATCAATTCCTCCGTGGAGACATTGACCAGCAGCAATTGCCTCCACAAAGTACACAGGGAGCTGTGATGGTGGATTCCAGTGGGGACGAATTGATAATCTGTGAGGAGGGGGATGTACACGGTGATGAATCGGAGGATGATGATGAGGTGGACATCTTGCCTCTGTAGAGCCAGTTTGTGCAAGGAGAGATTAATTGCTTCTTTTTTGGTGGGGTCCAAACCAACATTTCAGTCACAGTCGTGTGGCAGACCCTGTCACTGAAATGATGGGTTGGTTAAAGTGTGCATGTCCTGTTTATACAACATAAGGGTGGGTGGGAGGGCCCAAGGACAATTCCATCTTGCACCTCTTTTTTCTTTCATTTTTCTTTGCGTCATGTGCTGTTTGGGGAGTGTTTTTTGGAAGGGCCATCCTGCGTGACACTGCAGTGCCACTCCTAGATGGGCCAGGTGTTTGTGTCGGCCACTAGGGTCACTTATCTTAGTCACACAGCTACCTCATTGCGCCTCTTTTTATTCTTCTTTGCGTCATGTGCTGTTTGGGGAGTATTTTTTGGAAGGGCCATCCGGCCTGACACTGCAGTGCCACTCCTAGATGGGCCAGGTGTTTGTGTCGGCCACTAGGGTCGCTTAGCTTACTCACACAGCTACCTCATTGCGCCTCTTTTTTTCTTTGCGTCATGTGCTGTTTGGGGTGTGTTTTTTGGAAGGGCCATCCTGCGTGACACTGCAGTGCCACTCCTAGATGGGCCAGGTGTTTGTGTCGGCCACTTGGGTCGCTGAGCTTAGTCATCCAGCGACCTCGGTGCAAATTTTAGGACTAAAAATAATATTGTGAGGTGTGAGGTGTTCAGAATAGACTGAAAATGAGTGGAAATTATGGTTATTGAGGTTAATAATACTTTAGGATCAAAATGACCCCCAAATTCTATGAATTAAGCTGTTTTTTAGGGTTTTTTGAAAAAAACACCCGAATCCAAAACACACCCGAATCCGACAAAAAAAATTCGGTGAGGTTTTGCCAAAACGCGTTCGAACCCAAAACACGACCACGGAACCGAACCCAAAACCAAAACACAGAACCCGAAAAATTTCCGGTGCACATCTCTAACGACAGTTCCCCTGCTGTACCATGGGTGACCTACTTGTGATGTGGACCTGAACCTCCGCCATGCAGCAGACACCCCCCTCAGGTGAGATGTACTGCCCAAAACACCCTCTTGTCCAAGTAACCCAGGCATGTCCAAACTGCAGCCCTCCGGCATTTGCAAAACTACATATCAAATCATGCCCTGACACAGCAATGCTTACGCTGTGTCAGGGCATGCTGGGATGTGTAGTTTCTCTAGTGCCGGAGGATTGCATGTGGGACAAAGGCCGATGTAACCTGTTTGTTTGCAAATGTTGTTTGTACCTTGTCTTTTCCAAGAAGGATGACACTATTGAAAATACCTGGAACCTCATGCTATTCTCTTCCACAGGTCTTGCAGAGTATCCTTCCCAAGTTGCAGTAACCAGCGTGGATGTGAAGGGACACGACAGTTCCCCTGCTGTACCATGGGCGACCTACTTGTGATGTGGACCTGAACCTCTGGCATGTAGCAGACACCCCCCCTCAGGTGAGATGTATTGCCCAAATCACCCTCTTGTCCAAGTAACCCAGGCATGTCCAAACTGCGGCCCTCCGGCATTTGGAAAACTACATATCAAATCATGCCCTGACACAGCAATGCTTACGCTGTGTCAGGGCATGCTGGGATGTGTAGTTTCTCTAGTGCCGGAGGATTGCATGTGGGACAAAGGCCGATGTAACCTGTTTGTTTGCAAATGTTGTTTGTACCTTGTCTTTTCCAAGAAGGATGACACTATTGAAAATACCTGGAACCTCATGCTATTCTCTTCCACAGGTCTTGCGGAGTATCCTTCCTAAGTTGCAGTAACCAGCGTGGATGTGAAGGGACACGACAGTTCCCCTGCTGTACCATGGGCGACCTACCACAATACCTACAATACCATTGCATCTCTGAAATGCCCTATTTTACATTTCATGTTTACTAATAATTAAAAAATAAACAAACAAAAAAGAAGTGTTTGTTCTTCTTTACATTCCTTTTTCTTGTGTAGATAACATAAAAAAAAAGAAATTCCATATTAAGTAAAGACACTGTAATGATGTCATGTTCACATTCCTTTCCCAAGAACATTTGTGGAACCACACAGTCCAGCATGACCCATTGCTGGGCTGTGTTGTTCCCCAAGGGCAGGCGGTCCAAAGTGGCAGAGTGGTGTCAGTGTTCAGCACTTTGACACACCTGCACTTGTGGAACCACACAGTCCAGCATGACCCATTGCTGGGCTGTGTTGTTCCCCAAGGGCAGGCGGTCCAAAGTGGCAGAGTGGTGTCAATGTTCAGCACTCTGACACGCCTGCACTTGTGGAACCACACAGTCCAGCATGACCCATTGCTGGACTGTGTTGTTCCCCAAGGGCAGGTGGGACAAAGTTTCTGTAATATATACATTCCTTTCCCAAGAACATTTGTGGAACCACACAGTCCAGCATGACCCATTGCTGGGCTGTGTTGTTCCCCAAGGGCAGGCGGTCCAAAGTGGCAGAGTGGTGTCAGTGTTCAGCATTTTGACACACCTGCACTTGTGGAACCACACAGTCCAGCATGACCCATTGCTGGGCTGTGTTGTTCCCCAAGGGCAGGCGGTCCAAAGTGGCAGAGTGGTGTCAATGTTCAGCACTCTGACACGCCTGCACTTGTGGAACCACACAGTCCAGCATGACCCATTGCTGGGCTGTGTTGTTCCCCAAGGGCAGGCGGTCCAAAGTGGCAGAGTGGTGTCAGTGTTCAGCACTTTGACACACCTGCACTTGTGGAACCACACAGTCCAGCATGACCCATTGCTGGGCTGTGTTGTTCCCCAAGGGCAGGCGGTCCAAAGTGGCAGAGTGGTGTCAGTGTTCAGCACTTTGACACACCTGCACTTGTGGAACCACACAGTCCAGCATGACCCATTGCTGGGCTGTGTTGTTCCCCAAGGGCAGGCGGTCCAAAGTGGCAGAGTGGTGTCAATGTTCAGCACTCTGACACGCCTGCACTTGTGGAACCACACAGTCCAGCATGACCCATTGCTGGACTGTGTTGTTCCCCAAGGGCAGGTGGGACAAAGTTTCTGTAATATATACATTGAAACATGGCTTTACTCACCTTGGTACGCACAACACATCTACGCCATCCACTTCAATTTTTCAACCAATCCTATGAAGAAGCAAAATACAAACACTAGTGAATAGTAAATTCACACAACAGTGAAAGCCTAATTTACACCAATTCAAAAGTGAGTTTTTTTGTAAAAAAAAAGAAGAAGTGGTATCAGAATAGCTCTTTGGCCCATCATACAAGTAACCACAAGGAGCTTTCATCAGTTACCACACGCATACATGCCCGCGCATGTAGGTCTAGACATATAGCTCCTTGGTAGTACCCGGTCGGGGGTGGGGGAGGCCAACACAAATTTAAAACAATAGTAAGAAAAAAAAAACTAATGGGAGGGGGAGAAAGGGAAACATGAAAAACATAGTAAATAATAAAACAATACGACCGCGCTTATGGTGGTTGTTGGCTGTCCGGATCCTCTTTTTCCTCCTGATGTGGCGACAATGTCCTGGGCGGCTGTGGAGTGCGTTGAGTTGGCCTTGGTGGCCGTGCTGGTGTAGATGATGTGGCCGGTGTTGGTGGTGGAGGCATCTGGTAGGTGGGGTATATCCCTGTATATCCTTGGTACAGCTGTGACTGTCCATACCAGGATTGTGGTGGAGCAAGGGCAGGAGGCGTCAGTGTGGCCTGTGGTGGCGGATGTGGTTGTTGACCAGCGTGTTGATGAGCTGGCTCTGGGAGCTTATCGTAGATTATCTGTAGCATTGGTGCGATGATCTGGTGGCTGGCTGCCGATTGTCGTTGGCTCTCCGACATGTTCTGAAAGCTGTGTGCCTGGCATGCTGTGTGATCCACCAGCCGGTTGATGGATGTGAGCAGAACGTGAAGGATGTCCATAGTCTACCTGTGATCTGCTTGCCTGGTCTTTTGCGTTTCTGCCGTGTTGTCGGCAAGACCCTTTTGCATTTCAACCAAACTGGTTGCCATCCTATCCATTGTCTTCTCAATGGCGTCCAGTCTGGTTTCAACAACAAACGTGTAATTATCCTGGCGGGCAGTCATCTCTGCTGCCAGGGTGTTTACCCTCTGAACATTTGAGGGATCCTGCCTTGCTGTATGTCTGCCACCAATTGCATTTGTGAAGCTGAAAATAAAATTAGAAATTATAATACACATTCATACATGTTTGAAGGTTCACAATTTGATAGATAATTACTCACACAGGGATGTAGAAACAGAAGGCTGCTACACTTCCACCTCGTCGTCCGACTCATCCTATAAGAGATCCGGCCTGAAGTAGGGACCAATCCCTGACGCAAATCCGCTGCTGGTCCGTGGCACCTCTGTTTGCAAAAGAATAAAAAAAAGCAACAGTAAAGTTAATAAACTATACAAAAATGGTGACCCCCCCACACCCAAAAAAAAAAAAATACAAACCTTCTCCATCCTGTGGTGCCGCTGCTCCAGGAGCCTCACTTGTACTCAATTCTGGAGACTTTTCAAGGGAATGGCTGGATACGTCGGCACGGCTGTCATCAAACCCAAGCAAAGTCTCTTCCGTTAACCCTGTCAACTCAAACAGTTCGGGTGATGGGTCCACAAGGGTAGTGTCTTCTTGAGGCTCTTGTGTCACAGTCCCAGAGCTCCTGGAGAGATCACGAGCTGGTGATGCCCTGCGCGCAGGAGATGTAGTTTGGCACCCAGCTGGTGGTGTGGTTGCCGATGGTGTCTGGCACCCAGGTGACGTTCTGCGCGCTGATGTCAGGCGCGCAGGTGATGGTCTGCGCGCTGACGATGTCTGGCGCGCAGGTGATGGTTTGCACGCTGCTGATGCTTTCTGCGCAGGTGATGGTCCGCTCGCTGCCGCTGATGCTTGCTGCGCAGGTGATGGTCCGCTCGCTGCCGCTGATGCTTGCTGCGCAGGTGATGGTCCGCGCGCTGGCGATGTCCTGCGCGCAGGTGATGTCCTCTGGGCAGGCGTGTCTGGGGGAAAGAACAAACACATTAGCAAATTTAAAAAAAAGTTTAGTACAACTCATCTGAATGTATTCTTACCATCACGCCTCCTTTTGGACTGCTTGTCTCCCGCCGTCTTCCGTCTTCTGGGCGGTTGTTGTTCCTCAGGAAAGCCAGCAGGATGGCTGGAGTCCACACCTCTGCGAACTCCTTGGACCATGACAGGGTTCATGCACCTTTTAATCACTTCCTCCCAGGGAAGCCACTTCAGATTGAGAGCCGGACCACCTCCCGTAGCTGTCTCATGTCGGCGCTGAATCCCCATCTTCTTCTTGGTCTGTCTACGGCAATCACTGTACCGCTTTATGCAGTTTCTGGTGCTCCGGCGGTTTCCAGATACTGCAGTGACTTGTCTCGCGATGGCATCCCAGATGTTTAGCTTTGTCTTAGCTGCTGTGGCCTGTGCCCTTGGTCCATACAGAACGTCGTAGGACTTGTCGACACCATCCACTAGGGCACAGTTTTCCGCCTCGGTGTATCTGGGTCCACGCGGATTCTTCCGTCCTGTGTCTTCACCAGAGGCTTTCTCCTCCGACTGATCCTCTGGCTGGCTTCTTGCCTTTAGGGATAAAAAACATACAATTAATATGATCGGTATGTACCTGTGAGTGTGTCAGTATCCCTGGCAGTGTGCAAACTAGGGTGTGTCAAGTTGGATGATATTGTGTCTGCAGGTGTTGTCAGTAATTACCTTTCTAGGCCTTTTCTTTTTCTTTCTCTTTTCCGTTTGGTCCCTTGACGACCGCGGCTGATCACTGGATGCCTGTTCGGTAGTATCCACCTCCTGGGTCGGCTCCCACTCTTCATTGCTTTGCAGGGGAAATTCTTCTGAGTGGTGGGGGGAAGGGGGGGGGGTCGGGGGCGCTTGTCCCTGGACATCTCTGTTGTAAAAAGAATTTTTTTTTTTTACAAATATTAACCCACATTACATAATTACATGTAACCACACATGTCATGCTGCTGAGTCCACAGTGCCCAAACAGGACCAAACACACATTCGCACATAGAAAACCACGCCCAAACTGGCAAAAAGCAAGTATGTGCCAGCAGCATGACATGTTGGGGTGCAGCAGTGCTGAAGCATGACCAAAAATGTTTAAAAAACTTGAAAAAAATACCAAAAAGCTATTAGAGACACCCCAACATGACATGCTGCTGGGACCCCAGTGCTCAAGCAGGACCAAACACACACAAAAAAAAATTAAAAATTGAAAAACCTCACCCAAACATCCCAAAAAGCCAGTAACTGCATCCCTGCACATGCTGGTGTTACACCTGTGCTAAAGAAGGAGCCAAAAAACATGTTTTGCAAATAAAAGGAGAGCACATGTCGACCGCATGGCACATACCGACATGCAAAACCTCACCCAAAAAGCCAGTAAATGCATCCCTGCACATGCCGGTGGTACACCTATGCTAAAGAAAGAGCCAAAAAACATGTTTTGCAAATAAAAGGAGAGCACATGTCGACCGCATGGCACATACCGACATGCAAAACCTCACCCAAACAAGCCAAAAAGCCAGTAAATACATCCCTACACCCCAACATGTCATGCTGGTAGTACACCAGTGCTAAAGCATGACCCAAAAAACATTTTATGCAACAAAAAAAACGTGAAAAACTACCCCCAAACACAAAACTCCAAAAAATACATGCAGCGATACAAGCAGGACCTGCAGCATTCCAAACAGGACCTATATACACACAACTGCACACATATACATACCCCAAACACCCCAAAGCAATGCCACATGTACACCTCATGGCACCCCCCCACCACCCAAACATTACATACTGCACTCATACCTCATCCAAAACAGTAGCCAAGCACTCAGAACAACACCCATACACTACACAAACACCTACATGCAACGCCAGACCACATGTGGTACTTACATACAAATGTAGAAATCGCTCCAAAAATGACTCTCCTCCGGGGTAACAGGTCTTCTGTCCTTCCTGGATTAAAGTCTGCTGGGTGTCCAAACGATACCACAGGAAAAAACAACCACCGCCGCCGGAGACTGGACTGAGGGGAATGAGAGACGCGTGTTGCGCACTCCTCCCCCCACCAAACACAGCTGCAGCAGATCCCTGGCAGCAGGAGCACAGAACAGCAGCAGAGGCCGCTGGCAGTGGTAAGCAGCACTTTTGGGGGCATCTGTGTATCTGGCACTGTTGGGGCATATGTGTATCTGGCACTACTGGGAGCATCTGTGTATCTAGCATAGTGGGGGCATCTGTGTATCTGACACTAGTGGGGCATCTGTGTATCTGGCTCTCCTGAGGGCATCTGTGTATCTGGCACTGTGGCGCATCTGTGTATCTGGCATACTGGGGGCATCTGTGCATCTGGCACTACTTGGGGGAATCTGTGTATCTGGCTCTCCTGGGGCAACTGTGTATCTGGCACTACTGGGGGCATCTGTGTATCTGGCTCTCCTGGGTGCATCTGTGTATCTGGCACTGTGGGAGCATCTGTGTATCTAGTACAGTGGGGGCATCTGTGTATCTGGCACTAGTGGGGGCATCTGTGTATCTGGCACTAGTGGGGCATCTGTGTATCTGGCTCTCCTGGGGGCATCTGTGTATCTGGCACTGTGGGGCATCTGTCTATCTGGCACTACTGGGGGCATCTGTGTATCTGGCTCTCATGGTGGCATCTGTGTATCTGGCACCATGGGGGCATCTGTGTTTCTGGCACTACTGGGAGCATCTGTGTATCTAGCATAGTGGGGGCATCTATGTATCTGGCACTAGTGGGGCATCTGTGTATCTGGCTCTCCTGGAGGCATTTGTGTATCTGGCACTGTGGGGCGTCTGTGTATCTGGCACTACTGGGGGCATCTGTGTATCTTTCTCTCCATGGGGCATCTATGTATCTGGCACACTGGAGGCATCTGTGTATCTGGCACTACAGGGGGCATCTGTGTATCTGGCTCTACTGGGGGCATCTGTGTATCTGAAACTGTGGGGGTATATCTGTGTATCTGGAACACTGGGAGCATTTGTGTATCTGTCACTACGGGGGGCATCTGTGTATCTAGCATAGTGGGGGCATCTGTGTATCTGACACTAGTGGGGCATCTGTGTATCTGGCTCTCCTGGGGGCATCTGTGTATCTGGCACTGTGGCGCATCTGTGTACCTGGCATACTGGGGGCATCTTTGCATCTGGCACTACTTGGGGAATCTGTGTATCTGGCTCTCCTGGGGGCAACTGTGTATCTGGCACTACTGGGGGCATATGTGTATCTGGCTCTCCTGGGTGCATCTGTGTATCTGGCACTGTGGGGGCATTCGTGTATCTGGCACTACTGGGAGCATCTGTGTATCTAGCATAGTGGGGGCATCTGTGTATCTGGCACTAGTGGGGCATCTGTGTATCTGGCTCTCCTGGGAGGCATTTGTGTATCTGGCACTGTGGGGCGTCTGTGTATCTGGCACTACTGGGGGCATCTGTGTATCTTTCTCTCCAAGGGGCATCTATGTATCTGGCACACTGGAGGCATCTGTGTATCTGGCACTACAGGGGGCATCTGTGTATCTGGCTCTTCTGGGGGCATCTGTGTATCTGACACTGTGGGAGCATCTGTGTATCTGGAACACTGGGGGCATTTGTGTATATATCACTACGGGGGGCATCAGTGTATTTGGCACACTGGGTGCATCTGTGTATCTGGGTCTCCTGAGGGCATCTGTGCATCTGGCACTGTGGCGCATCTGTGTATTTGGCATACTGTGGCATCTGTGCATCTGGCACTACTTGGGGGAATCTGTGTATCTGGCTCTCCAGGGGGCAACTGTGTATCTGGCACTACTGGGGGCATCTGTGTATCTGGCTCTCCTGGGTGCATCTGTGTATCTGGCACTGTGGGAGCACCTGTGTATCTAGCATAGTGGGGGCATCTGTGTATCTGGCACTAGTGGGGGCATCTGTGTATCTGGCACTAGTGGGGCATCTGTGTATCTGGCTCTCCTGGGGGCATCTGTGTATCTGGCACTGTGGGGCATCTGTGTATCTGGCAAAACTGGGGGCATCTGTGTATCTGGCTCTCATGGTGGCATCTGTGTATCTGGCACTGTGGGGGCATCTGTGTATCTGGCACTACTGGGAGCATCTGTGTATCTAGCATAGTGGGGGCATCTGTGTATCTGGCACTGTGGGGCATCTGTGTATCTGGCACTACTGGGGGCATCTGTGTATCTGGCTCTCATGGTGGCATCTGTGTATCTGGCACCATGGGGGCATCTGTGTATCTGGCACTACTGGGAGCATCTGTGTATCTAGCATAGTGGGGGCATCTATGTATCTGGCACTAGTGGGGCATCTGTGTATCTGGCTCTCCTGGAGGCATCTGTGTATCTGGCACTGTAGGGCGTCTATGTATCTGGCACTACTGGGGGCATCTGTGTATCTTTCTCTCCATGGGGCATCTATGTATCTGGCACACTGGAGGCATCTGTGTATCTGGCACTACAGGGGCATCTGTGTATCTGGCTCTACTGGGGGCATCTGTGTATCTGACACTGTGGGGGCATCTGTGTATCTGGAACACTGGGGGCATATGTGTATCTGTCACTACGGGGGGCATCTGTGTATCTAGCATAGTGGGGGCATCTGTGTATCTGACACTAGTGGGGCATCTGTGTATCTGGCTCTCCTGGGGCATCTGTGTATCTGGCACTGTGGCGCATCTGTGTATCTGGCATACTGGGGGCATCTGTGCATCTGGCACTACTTGGGGAATCTGTGTATCTGGCTCTCCTGGGGGCAACTGTGTATCTGGCTCTACTGGGGGCATATGTGTATCTGGCTCTCCTGGGTGCATCCGTGTATCTGGCACTACTGGGAGCATCTGTGTATCTAGCATAGTGGGGGCATCTGTGTATCTGGCACTAGTGGGGCATCTGTGTATCTGGCTCTCCTGGGGACATCTGTGTATCTGGCACTGTGGGGCATCTGTGCATCTGGCACTACTGGGGCATCTGTGTATCTGGCTCTCATGGTGGCATCTGTGTATCTGGCACCATGGAGGCATCTGTGTATCTGGCACTACTGGGAGCATCTGTGTATCAAGCATAGTGGGGGCATCTATGTATCTGGCACTAGTGGGGCATCTGTGTATCTGGCTCTCCTGGAGGCATCTGTGTATCTGGCACTGTGGGGCGTCTGTGTATCTGGCTCTACTGGGGGCATCTGTGTATCTTTATCTCCAGGGGGCATCTATGTATCTGGCACACTGGAGGCATCTGTGTATCTGGCACTACAGGGGGCATCTGTGTATCTGGCTCTACTGGGGGCATCTGTGTATCTGACACTGTGGGGGCATCTGTGTATCTGGAACACTGGTGGCATTTGTGTATCTGTCACTACGGGGGGCATCTGTGTATCTGGCACACTGGGGGCATCTCTGTATCTGGCACTACTGGGGGCATATTATTTTATCTGGCTCTACAGGGAGCAGATTATGTTTATCTGGCTCTACATGGGGCATATAATGTGTAACTGGCACTATGTAGGTGTATTATGTGTATCTGGCACTGTTGGGGCATATGTGTATCTGGCACTGTGGCTGGCACTGTGGGGGCATATTATGTGTATCTGGCACTGTGGGGGCATATTATGTGTATCTGGTACTGTGGGGGCATATTATGTGTATCTGGTACACTTGGGCATATTATGTGTATCTGGCACTGTGGGGACATATTATGTGTATCTGGCACTGCACTACTGGGGGCATATTATGTATATCTGGCACTGCACTACTGGGGGCATATTATGTATATCTGGCACTGCACTACTGGGGGCATATAATGAGTATCTGGCACTACTGGGGGCATATGTGTACCTGCACTGCACTACTGGGATTATTATGTATATCTGGCACTATACTGGTGTTATTATGGGGGTCAGAACTGCGGCTGCGCGGTGCCCACATTGCAACGTGCGTCGTTGCCCAGTAACGACAGTCGCCGAGCAACGACGCCAGGATCGAAGAAAGCAATCGCAGGCCGGATCGCAAGAAGATTGACAGCGGGAAAGAGGATCGGGGCATCTATTGTACTCACCATTTCCTGGGCGTGGTAAGGCGAACGCAGGCATGTCCAGGCGTTTGGAGTGTGGATGTCTGACGTCACAGCCGGGACCTTCATCACTGGATCCGTCGCACTGGGGAAGTAGGTGCAGGGCTGGTCTTGTTCTTCACAAAACATTTTTAGCATAGCAGGGCTGCACAAGCGATCGCAGCCCTGCTATGCTAAAATACACTCCACCATAGGTGGCGTCAAGTTGATCGCATGAGCAGCAAAAAGTTGCTACGTGCAATCAACTCGGAATGACCACCCATGTGTATCTGTCACTATACTGGGGACATTATGTGTAAGGAATACTACTATGGGAGTTATGTGTAAGGCTGCTAATTGTGTGTGTGTAGAGGGCTGGTGTGAAAATATATATATTTATAGTTTGATAATATAAAGTTGCGAGGCCGTGCCCACTTTTCCAGGAACGCTTTGGGGGGAGGAGGGGGGGGGGGGCACTTAAAATTTCTCGCTTAGGCTGCTAGTAGGCCTGGAGCTGGCCCCGCCCCCACCACCTAGATAGCAGTAATATACAACCATAATATTAATACAACCTCACCCCACCAACCAGATGACAATAATATACCCCAACAATATTAATACATCCTCACCCCAATACCAGTAATATACCCCCATAATGTTAATATACACCCATCCTCTTAACAATACCCCACAGACAACATTAATATACCCCCAGACTGCATTAATATACCCCCCCACACTTCCCCATATACTTACCTCAGCAGGAAGAAGGCTGCCTGGTCTCAGTGGGCTGCGGAGCTGGAGCTCAGGGGAAGAGTGAGAGACACTCTGTCACAGACAGAGTGACGAGAGGAAAGGAAGGGTGGAGACTAGAGATGAGCGCCTGAAATTTTTCGGGTTTTGTGTTTTGGTTTTGGGTTCGGTTTCGCGGCCGTGTTTTGGGTTCGAACGCGTTTTGGCAAAACCTCACCGAATTTTTTTTGTCGGATTCGGGTGTGTTTTGGATTCGGGTGTTTTTTTAAAAAAACACTAAAAAACAGCTTAAATCATAGAATTTGGGGGTCATTTTGATCCCAAAGTATTATTAACCTCAAAAACCATAATTTACACTCATTTTCAGTCTATTCTGAATACCTCACACCTCACAATATTATTTTTAGTCCTAAAATTTGCACCGAGGTCGCTGTGTGAGTAAGATAAGCGACCCTAGTGGCCGACACAAACACCGGGCCCATCTAGGAGTGGCACTGCAGTGTCACGCAGGATGTCCCTTCCAAAAAACCCTCCCCAAACAGCACATGACGCAAAGAAAAAAAGAGGCGCAATGAGGTAGCTGTGTGAGTAAGATTAGCGACCCTAGTGGCCGACACAAACACCGGGCCCATCTAGGAGTGGCACTGCAGTGTCACGCAGGATGGCCCTTCCAAAAAACCCTCCCCAAACAGCACATGACGCAAAGAAAAAAAGAGGCGCAATGAGGTAGCTGTGTGAGTAAGATTAGCGACCCTAGTGGCCGACACAAACACCGGGCCCATCTAGGAGTGGCACTGCAGTGTCACGCAGGATGTCCCTTCCAAAAAACCCTCCCCAAACAGCACATGACGCAAAGAAAAAAAGAGGCGCAATGAGGTAGCTGTGTGAGTAAGATTAGCGACCCTAGTGGCCGACACAAACACCGGGCCCATCTAGGAGTGGCACTGCAGTGTCACGCAGGATGTCCCTTCCAAAAAACCCTCCCCAAACAGCACATGACGCAAAGAAAAAAAGAGGCGCAATGAGGTAGCTGACTGTGTGAGTAAGATTAGCGACCCTAGTGGCCGACACAAACACCGGGCCCATTTTGGAGTGGCACTGCAGTGTCACGCAGGATGTCCCTTCCAAAAAACCCTCCCCAATCAGCACATGATGCAAAGAAAAAGAAAAGAAAAAAGAGGTGCAAGATGGAATTGTCCTTGGGCCCTCCCACCCACCCTTATGTTGTATAAACAAAACAGGACATGCACACTTTAACCAACCCATCATTTCAGTGACAGGGTCTGCCACACGACTGTGACTGATATGACGGGTTGGTTTGGACCCCCCCCAAAAAAGAAGCAATTAATCTCTCCTTGCACAAACTGGCTCTACAGAGGCAAGATGTCCACCTCATCATCACCCTCCGATATATCACCGTGTACATCCCCCTCCTCACAGATTATCAATTCGTCCCCACTGGAATCCACCATCTCAGCTCCCTGTGTACTTTGTGGAGGCAATTGCTGCTGGTCAATGTCTCCGCGGAGGAATTGATTATAATTCATTTTAATGAACATCATCTTCTCCACATTTTCTGGATGTAACCTCGTACGCCGATTGCTGACAAGGTGAGCGGCGGCACTAAACACTCTTTCGGAGTACACACTTGTGGGAGGGCAACTTAGGTAGAATAAAGCCAGTTTGTGCAAGGGCCTCCAAATTGCCTCTTTTTCCTGCCAGTATAAGTACGGACTGTGTGACGTGCCTACTTGGATGCGGTCACTCATATAATCCTCCACCATTCTATCAATGTTGAGAGAATCATATGCAGTGACAGTAGACGACATGTCCGTAATCGTTGTCAGGTCCTTCAGTCCGGACCAGATGTCAGCATCAGCAGTCGCTCCAGACTGCCCTGCATCACCGCCAGCGGGTGGGCTCGGAATTCTGAGCCTTTTCCTCGCACCCCCAGTTGCGGGAGAATGTGAAGGAGGAGATGTTGACAGGTCGCGTTCCGCTTGACTTGACAATTTTGTCACCAGCAGGTCTTTCAACCCCAGCAGACTTGTGTCTGCCGGAAAGAGAGATCCAAGGTAGGCTTTAAATCTAGGATCGAGCACGGTGGCCAAAATGTAGTGCTCTGATTTCAACAGATTGACCACCCGTGAATCCTTGTTAAGCGAATTAAGGGCTCCATCCACAAGTCCCACATGCCTAGCGGAATCGCTCCGTGTTAGCTCCTCCTTCAATGTCTCCAGCTTCTTCTGCAAAAGCCTGATGAGGGGAATGACCTGACTCAGGCTGGCAGTGTCTGAACTGACTTCACGTGTGGCAAGTTCAAAGGGCATCAGAACCTTGCACAACGTTGAAATCATTCTCCACTGCGCTTGAGACAGGTGCATTCCACCTACTATATCGTGCTCAATTGTATAGGCTTGAATGGCCTTTTGCTGCTCCTCCAACCTCTGAAGCATATAGAGGGTTGAATTCCACCTCGTTACCACTTCTTGCTTCAGATGATGGCAGGGCAGGTTCAGTAGTTTTTGGTGGTGCTCCAGTCTTCTGTACGTGGTGCCTGTACGCCGAAAGTGTCCCGCAATTCTTCTGGCCACCGACAGCATCTCTTGCACGCCCCTGTCGTTTTTAAAAAAATTCTGCACCACCAAATTCAAGGTATGTGCAAAACATGGGACGTGCTGGAATTTGCCCATATTTAATGCACACACAATATTGCTGGCGTTGTCCGATGCCACAAATCCACAGGAGAGTCCAATTGGGGTAAGCCATTCCGCGATGATCTTCCTCAGTTGCCGTAAGAGGTTTTCAGCTGTGTGCGTATTCTGGAAAGCGGTGATACAAAGCGTAGCCTGCCTAGGAAAGAGTTGGCGTTTGCGAGATGCTGCTACTGGTGCCGCCGCTGCTGTTCTTGCGGCGGGAGTCCATACATCTACCCAGTGGGCTGTCACAGTCATATAGTCCTGACCCTGCCCTGCTCCACTTGTCCACATGTCCGTGGTTAAGTGGACATTGGGTACAACTGCATTTTTTAGGACACTGGTGAGTCTTTTTCTGACGTCCGTGTACATTCTCGGTATCGCCTGCCTAGAGAAGTGGAACCTAGATGGTATTTGGTAACGGGGGCACACTGCCTCAATAAATTGTCTAGTTCCCTGTGAACTAACGGCGGATACCGGACGCACGTCTAACACCAACATAGTTGTCAAGGCCTCAGTTATCCGCTTTGCAGCAGGATGACTGCTGTGATATTTCATCTTCCTCGCAAAGGACTGTTGAACAGTCAATTGCTTACTGGAAGTAGTACAAGTGGGCTTACGACTTCCCCTCTGGGATGACCATCGACTCCCAGCAGCAACAACAGCAGCGCCAGCAGCAGTAGGCGTTACACGCAAGGATGCATCGGAGGAATCCCAGGCAGGAGAGGAATCGTCAGAATTGCCAGTGACATGGCCTGCAGGACTATTGGCATTCCTGGGGAAGGAGGAAATTGACACTGAGGGAGTTGGTGGGGTGGTTTGCGTGAGCTTGGTTACAAGAGGAAGGGATTTACTGGTCAGTGGACTGCTTCCGCTGTCACCCAAAGTTTTTGAACTTGTCACTGACTTATTATGAATGCGCTGCAGGTGACGTATAAGGGAGGATGTTCCGAGGTGGTTAACGTCCTTACCCCTACTTATTACAGCTTGACAAAGGGAACACACGGCTTGACACCTGTTGTCCGCATTTCTGTTGAAATACCTCCACACCGAAGAGCTGATTTTTTTGGTATTTTCACCTGGCATGTCAACGGCCATATTCCTCCCACGGACAACAGGTGTCTCCCCGGGTGCCTGACTTAAACAAACCACCTCACCATCAGAATCCTCCTGGTCAATTTCCTCCCCAGCGCCAGCAACACCCATATCCTCCTCATCCTGGTGTACTTCAACACTGACATCTTCAATCTGACTATCAGGAACTGGACTGCGGGTGCTCCTTCCAGCACTTGCAGGGGGCGTGCAAATGGTGGAAGGCGCATGCTCTTCACGTCCAGTGTTGGGAAGGTCAGGCATCGCAACCGACACAATTGGACTCTCCTTGTGGATTTGGGATTTCGAAGAATGCACAGTTCTTTGCTGTGCTGCTTTTGCCAGCTTGAGTCTTTTCATTTTTCTAGCGAGAGGCTGAGTGCTTCCATCCTCATGTGAAGCTGAACCACTAGCCATGAACATAGGCCAGGGCCTCAGCCGTTCCTTGCCACTCCGTGTCGTAAATGGCATATTGGCAAGTTTACGCTTCTCCTCCGACAATTTTATTTTAGGTTTTGGAGTCCTTTTTTTTCTGATATTTGGTGTTTTGGATTTGACATGCTCTGTACTATGACATTGGGCATCGGCCTTGGCAGACGACGTTGCTGGCATTTCATCGTCTCGGCCATGACTAGTGGCAGCAGCTTCAGCACGAGGTGGAAGTGGATCTTGATCTTTCCCTAATTTTGGAACCTCAACATTTTTGTTCTCCATATTTTAATAGGCACAACTAAAAGGCACCTCAGGTAAACAATGGAGATGGATACTAGTATACAATTATGGACTGCCTGCCGAGTGCAGACACAGAGGTAGCCACAGCCGTGAACTACCGTACTGTACTGTGTCTGCTGCTAATATAGACTGGTTGATAAAGAGATGTCTATGTAACTATGTATGTATAAAGAAGAAAGAAAAAAAAACCACGGTTAGGTGGTATACAATTATGGACGGACTGCCTGCCGAGTGCAGACACAGAGGTAGCCACAGACGTGAACTACCGTACTGTACTGTGTCTGCTGCTAATATAGACTGGTTGATAAAGAGATGTCTATGTAACTATGTATGTATAAAGAAGAAAGAAAAAAAAACCACGGTTAGGTGGTATACAATTATGGACGGACTGCCTGCCGAGTGCAGACACAGAGGTAGCCACAGCCGTGAACTACCGTACTGTACTGTGTCTGCTGCTAATATAGACTGGTTGATAAAGAGATGTCTATGTAACTATGTATGTATAAAGAAGAAAGAAAAAAAAACCACGGTTAGGTGGTATACAATTATGGACGGACTGCCTGCCGAGTGCAGACACAGAGGTAGCCACAGCCGTGAACTACCGTACTGTGTCTGCTGCGACTGGATGATAAATGATATAAAAAATATATATATATCACTACTGCAGCCGGACAGGTATATATTATATATTATATAATGACGGACCTGCTGGACACTGTCTGTCAGCAGAATGAGTTTTATTTTTATAGAATAAAAAAAACAACAACACACAAGTGAAGTCACACGACGAGTGTTTAACTTTTTCAGGCAATCACAATATAAGTATACTACTAACTATACTGGTGGTCAGTGTGGTCAGGTCACTGGTCAGTCACACTGGCAGTGGCACTCCTGCAGCAAAAGTGTGCACTGTTTAATTTTAATATAATATTATGTACTCCTGGCTCCTGCTATAACCTATAACTGGCACTGCAGTGCTCCCCTGTCTCCCCCACAATTATAAGCTGTGTGAGCTGAGCAGTCAGACAGATATATAATATATATAGATGATGCAGCACACTGGGCTGAGCCTGAGCAGTGCACACAGATATGGTATGTGACTGAGTCACTGTGTGTATCGCTTTTTTCAGCAGAGAACGGATATATTAAATAAACTGCACTGTCTGGTGGTCACTCACTATATAATATTATGTACTCCTGGCTCCTGCTATAACCTATAACTGGCACTGCAGTGCTCCCCAGTCTCCCCCACAATTATAAGCTGTGTGAGCTGAGCAGTCAGACAGATATATAATATATATAGATGATGCAGCACACTGGGCTGAGCCTGAGCAGTGCACACAGATATGGTATGTGACTGAGTCACTGTGTGTATCGCTTTTTTCAGGCAGAGAACGGATATATTAAATAAACTGCACTGTCTGGTGGTCACTCACTAGTAAACTCTCTGCACTCTCTACACTTCTACAGTACTCCTCCTAGTCCTAAGCTCCAGTAAATCTCTCTCTCTTATAATCTAAATGGAGAGGACGCCAGCCACGTCCTCTCCCTATCAATCTCAATGCACGTGTGAAAATGGCGGCGACGCGCGGCTCCTTATATAGAATCCGAGTTTCGCGAGAATCCGACAGCGTCATGATGACGTTCGGGCGCGCTCGTGTTAACCGAGCAAGGCGGGAGGATCCGAGTCTGCTCGGACCCGTGAAAAAAACCATGAAGTTCGGGCGGGTTCGGATTCAGAGAAACCGAACCCGCTCATCTCTAGTGGAGACTAGGGCAGAAAAAGAAAAGACATAGGCTAGATGAGAGAAAGGGGCAGGGCAGGGCCGGCTCTAACATTAGGCAGCTTTAGGTGGCTGCCTATGGGCGCCGGCCACTGGAGGGCACCACTAAATTCATCTTGCACAAAAATGAAGAATGTCTCTGTATGCAGGTCAGTGATGAGCTTACAGATGAGAGGATGGAACACAGTAAGGAGCTTACAAATATATGTATGTCTGTGCATATATATGTATACACATACAATTACAGGGAAGCAGTTGGCATCCCAGCGGACAGTTTGCTGGAGTTCAGATTACTGGCACCAGAATCCTAAAACCTGTCAGAATGCCAGTGCCGGAATCCCGACAGCCGGCATCCTGAATGTTAGAATGCTGGGGAGGGTTATGGTTAGGCTCGCGGCATGGAGGGATAGGGTAAGGGATAAGGTTAATTAACTTAATTCAAAAAGTCGATATTATGGTGGTTGGGATGCCACTGTCAGTATTGTGACCAGCGGCATCCCATACCCAACCCCAATTAAATATCCGCACCAGACCCCATATACAGTATTATACAGTATATAAGAAATAGACGGCACTCAAGACCCCCCACACCCCTTAATTCAGCTCTGGTGACATTACAGTTAGGAGCAGATTGGCTGGTACTTTATCTCTCCACTTTATCTCTCTCCAAGGCTTAGTAAATAGACCCCAAAGTACTTGTTGGCAGCATAATCCCGTCACCACTATGTCGAACTTGTTAAAATCCTATATAAAGCAGTTTACTGCTGTTGGAAGTATAACTGTAGTGTAAACATCCTGCTTTAACAGCGTGTTTACAGTTATACTGCTAAAAGCATTAAAAGGCTTTCATTAGCATTTTAACGAGTTTGACATACTGGTGCCAGGATTATGTTGGAGACAAGCACATTGTCTGCAATGTCCTTGTCAACATTCTGAGCGCATCGGCATCCCAGTCATTACCAGCCATGAATGTCACATTAGGCACTTGAGGCACGTGCCTAGGGGCGGCACTTGTTTGGGGGCGGCACTTGGAGGCTTGTGTTGGTACAGTCAGCCCAAAAAGTACCAGTAACTGCAAAATATATCCACTGTACTGTACCATATGGCAGCTTGAGTGTAAATGTGTTGTGTATGCACATACTGCCCCTGTAAGCTGTCCCACTTAGTAAATATGAATACATAATTAAAAATGTAATAGTGGTTGTTTTTTCTAACATTATAATTATTCTATCATCAAATGAGGTCTTAGAACCAATCAATAAAAATAGTAAAATTAGGCTGGGGGCGGTCGTTACTGTTGTGCCTAGGGCACCCTCATCCCTGCATCCACTTCTGATCATTCATTACCCATAAAACACAGCCCTTATCATTTTCCAATGGTGTCTATTGAAGCAATGGAACAGTATAGTTGGGTCCAAGTGGGGGTATGTGTGATGCTCTGCAGTAAATCATGTTGTACAAATCTATAAGACTGCATAAGCCTGAATTAGGAGTCATGATTTTACTGAGAATACAGTGGTCATAAAAAAACAAGTGACACTAAAGATGACTGAATATTATTTATTAGGAGGGTGCTTGAATTTGGAGTTCTAGTAATATTTGTGTTAAGTTACGCACCTCTTATTATTGTTTTTTTTCCCCAAAATAAATGTGCAAACTTGATTTTAGTTGCTTTTATATTATTATTATTATTATTATTATTATTATTATTATTAATGTCAAGCCAAGTACAGGTTTAACACTGTTTTTGATGTTTACAATTCATTTTTTGTTAACGACTACGGCAGAGGCATATTTTAAGTATAGCCAGACTTAAGCACAGGTGACTTAATTAGTATCTCAATTATTTTGATTTAACCATCTGTGCTCAAGTCACATTGCACAAATAACCCGGTATATTGCCGGGTCGCTTCGGGTCATTGTGCGGTATGAAAGGGGTAAGTCACGATTTCCCGGGTTACCTAACCCGATATTTCATCCCGGGAATAAAGCAGGGTCATTGCCGGATTATTATCGGGTCAGTTGCGGTGTGAACAGGTTACCCGGGTTGATGCGATCCGGGACCCTTTCACGCTATGAAGGAGGCGGCGTGGAGATGATCTCATCTCCAAGCGCCACCCCCCATGAGGCCAGTGCCACCTCTGCTCCTGCCCCCGATGGCAACCCGACCCGTGTACAATTCCCTGGTGCAACACACAATTGTGGTGTGAGAGCAGTATCAGTGTGCCTTGAGGACTGAGGTTGGGAAACATTGGACTGGGGGCTTGTAGGGAGTCACCACAGTTAGGCAGTACTGCGGTGTCAGATAGGGATGTTAGTCCACACAACGGCACAACCAGGATGATTGGTTTATTCATATAACAGAGACAACAGCTTGTAGTATATAGAAGATGTTCTGCTGCAGAAACTCACAGTATACATGTGAAGCAGTACAGCTGTAACACAGCATCTCAGTACACACAGGATGTGGCTGCATACACACAGGGTGCGGCTGCGGGGTTGACAAGGTCACACACACAGGAGAGCAGAGGTTGCACGTCAGTGCAGTTTTCTCTCCCAGGAAGAACGCTCTCAGACTGTGCACTAAGCACTTACTCCTGCACTGAGCTAACACTAGGAGGGAAAACACTAGACAAGGGAAGCTGCCTCTAGTGCTGGGAAAGGAGACAGACAGCAGAGTGATCCACTGTCTAACAGTATTTACAAGCCACCTTTAGAATGGCCTATATATACTTTTGTTTACCATATTTGTATCTTTGCTCTATAAGGTACTGCGTAAATTTGTAATAAACTTATTACTAAAAGCTAATAACAATACTTTACAAAGCATTCTTTTTTCCATAAACTAGCCAGGAAATGTTATTAGACCTGTGCTAACTTAGGAGAAAAAGTTGAGAACAAACTGTATATTAGGCATCTGGGAACAAGGCCATTGTACAGTACAGTGTGCTGTTTTCTAGTGTACTTGTCTTAAAAGAGTTATCTGCACTTCTTAAGTAAAGTTCAGAAAACAATTATTAACAAGCATCAAATGCATAAAGCATGTAAACATTTCAGAGAGCTGTTTAAGATGTAATTACTGTAAATACCAATACAGATATTCTGTTTTCTATGAACAGCAGTAATGGGTCCCACACATCAACAATCAGGCCAATTCAGCATTTTGCAGATCTTGTTTAAGAATCAGCAATGAATGAGGCTCACTGAATGGCGATATAGCCCAAAAAATGATCAGAATCGGTGATCAGGTTGTGCAACATGTTGGGTTCTGCAGACCAATCGGGGCTGTAGATTTGCAGTGTATGGTAGAGATCAGTCATTTTGTGGAACGTTTAGATGATACAACAATCCAGAGGAGACTAGTAAAATCATGACTCCTTGAATTGATGTAGGGTCACTTTCATGATTTGCAGATCTGATCTTTGATCTGCGAATCACTGTAAAATAGTGACAATGTATGGACGCTTATTAGTGTATTGGAGAATCGTTAAACCTGGGAAAATAACCTGTAATCGATAAATTGTTTTGTGATAGTTGATGTATGGGCTACATTAGTTTTGGAGATCAAGACAATTTTGATGATTGCTGAAGAATATACAGATGGAGCCACGCTAATCGTGGCTCCGTCTCTGCTGCAGCGCGCCTGCCAAGTCCCACCTATCGCAGCGTCTGAGACGCGTGTGCATGTGAGATGTGCACACACCTCATTTACTACAATGAGAGCGTCTCTGTGCACTCCCGAAGCGTAGCTAGGCGCCGAATCCCCTAGCTGTTCCGGAAGTGCACATTTGCGATTGAGCCTCATTAGATGAGCACTGCTCCATCTGTACTGTATGGGTTATTTACCAGCAGATTGCAAATGTGCAGTAATCCATATGAACCAAACAGCTAATAGTTATAATTCTCTAATTTGCACTAAACTGATCACAGTATACTATAGTTCTATAGGTTTCTATAAGATCCAGATAAAGACCTCATGGGGCACTAGGCAAAATAACACCTCAAAGTGCTTTAGGACAATAGACCCCTCCAAAACTGGCTACACGCTAAGCCAGGCCTGGCCAACCTGTGGCTCTCCAGCTGTTGTAAAACTACAAGTCCCATCATGCCTTCCACAGTTTTGCTATTAGTCAATGCTAAAAATGTGGCAGGGAATGCTGGGATGTGTAGTTTCACAATATCTGGAGAGCCACAGGTTGGCCAGGCCTGCGCTAAGCAATGTTTTGATCAAACTGTCAATCAGCACAATTTTTTGGCAAGTGGAAGGCCTCATATCAGCAGCACACACCAAGCGATTACCGATTTTCTGCAACACAACCCAGAATTTGCATATAGATGTGTCTCCTTGTGTTGTTACTGAGGCATGCGGTACTTCATATCGTACCCACAATCGCTGCATGCTGCACTCGATTGCACCCCCCCTGTATCATGTATGGATAGCGGGTGCATGCATACTCCCCTAATAAAGATGTGGTAAACAGAATAAACCTCAGGAAATATGGGCAGACTATCGAGAATGCACACACTGTGTACCATATCGGGGCCTTTTGGCCACCTCGTCAGTCAAGACTGACTGATCAGATGGCCAAAACGCTCATACCTACACTCTATGCGATAAAGCAGGCTTATCACCCTAGTCTTGGCAAATCGGCCCGATAATTGCATAATGTGTCGGTACAGTAGCTATAGCTTACCTAACAGGTTATCCGACCCCAGTTAATATTGGCAAGCATTGTATTTTTGTCTGGTGTGGTACTTTTGGAATGAGGACAGAGTGAGAGGTGGGGACATTACTTATGAACTAGTCAATGTGGAAATCATAAAACACTCAGCCATAAAAGCAACAAACCATTATGAAGGTCATATAACACTGATGGAGCTACACCACAAAGCAACCAGTCCGAAATTAAACCAAACATCTCAAAATAAGAACATAAAACAAATGACCACAGTTGAGGGCTAAAATAAACAACAAACTGATTTAAAAACTAGACCCTCATCAAACAAAAACCACCAAGGATAAACCAGCAACATGCAAACTACAAATTAAACATCCATTTTGCCCAACTTCACAACACAACACTCATAAATCAGCTCTCTTTTTCAAACAAGTATATTGATTTAAAAAAAGAAAACCATTTTGCATGCGATGCATCCCGCCACTGATCACAAGCATAGCGCCATTTTGTAACACTATGTGGATAGTGTTAAAATGATGTGGCTTAACGTTGTATACAAAGGCCATTTTGGGCATTCAGCACATAGCTGGAGCAAAGGAGCCTTTTCTTTAGTATTCCTTGTAGCTGCTATTCTTACTTAATTGTTGAGTTGTTGGTTATCACAATGTATACTGGCTGCAGCCGCTGGTGGACCTCTCCTCTCACCAGGCAGTGATCGCCGCTCCACAATGCCACTTGCCATCAGTTGCTAGCAGAGAAAGCTGATCACTTATGGTGTTTGGCTTCCAACTTCCGGTTTGTGTTCCACCTGTATGTCACCACCCAGCAGTGCCGTAACTAGACATTTTAGTGATGTGTGCAATAAACGGCATCGGTCCCCCCCCCCCCCCCGCTCCTATACAAAACAAGGCCAGTGCGCACCACTTCATGGGGAAGGGGCGTGGCCACAGAGCTCTCTTTTACAAATTATGGCAGGCAGAGCTCCCTTTTACACATTACGGCAGGTAGAGTCCCCTTTTACACATTATGGCAGGTAGGGCTCCCTTTTACACAGTACGGCAGGTAGAGCCCCCTTTTACACAGTACGGCAGGTAGAGTCCCCTTTTACACAGTACTCCAGGTAGAGCCCCTATGGGTTCACTACGGCTGGCCGGCGGTCGGGCTCCCGGCGACCAGCATCCCGGCGCCGGGAGCCCGACCGCCGGCTTACCAACAGCTTGGCGAGCGCAAATGAGCCCCTTGCGGGCTCGCTGCGCTCGCCACGCTACGGGCACGGTGGCGCGCTACGCGCGCCACACTATTTTATTCTCCCTCTATGGGGGTCGTGGACCCCCACGAGGGAAAATAAGTGTCGGTATGCCGGCTGTCGGGCTCCCGGCGCCGGTATACTGAGCGCCGGGAGCCCGACCGCCGGCAAACAGAAGACCACCCGCCCCTATCACATATTATGCCATGTAAAGACCCCTTTTACACATTGGCCCTCATTCCGAGTCGTTCGCTCGGTATTTTTCATTGCATCGCAATGAAAATCCGCTTAGTACGCATGCGCAATATTCGCACTGCGACTGCGCCAAGTAATTTAACAATGAAGATAGTATTTTTACTCACGGCTTTTTCATCGCTCCGGCGATCGTAATGTGATTGACAGGAAATGGGTGTTACTGGGCGGAAACACGGCGTTTTATGGGCGTGTGGATGAAAACGCTACCGTTTCCGGAAAAAACGCAGGAGTGGCTGGAGAAACGGGGGAGTGTCTGAGCGAACGCTGGGTGTGTTTGTGACGTCAAACCAGGAACGACAAGCACTGAACTGATCGCACAGGCAGAGTAAGGTTGAAGTTACTCAAAAACTGCAAAGTAGTTTGTAATCGCAATATTGCGATTACATCGGTCACAATTTTAAGAAGCTAAGATACACTCCCAGTAGGCGTAGGCTTAGCGTGTGTAACTCTGCTAAATTCGCCTTGCGACCGATCAACTCGGAATGAGGGCCTTTAAACAGGTAAAGTCCCTTTTACACATTACAGCAGGTAGAGTCTTCTTTTAAACAGTTCGGCAGGTAGAGCCCCTTTTACACAGTATGGCAGGTAGAGCCCCCTTTTACACAGTACGGCAGGTAGAGCTCCCTTTTACATGTTACGGCAAGCAGGGTCCTCCTTTTACACGTTACAGCAGGTAGAGTCCCCCTTTTTACACACTACAGCAGGCATGGTCCCCTTTTAACACATTACAGCAGGTGGAGTCCCCTTTTTACACATTACCGCAGGCACAGTCCCCTTTTACACATTACTGTGGCAGAGTCCCCCTCTTACGCATTACGGTGGCAGAGTCCTCCTTTTACACATTACGGCGGCAGAGTCCCCCTTTTTTTACACATGAGGCAGGTAGAGTCCCCCTTTTTTACACATTACAGCAGCAGAGTCCCCCTTTTTACACATTAAGCAGGCAGAGACATTTTCACACATTAAGCAGGCAGAGTCCCCATTTTTTATACATTATGGCAGAAGAGAACCTTTTATTTACACATTAGGTAGGCTGTTCCCCTTTTTTGCACATTAGGCAGGCAGAGTCCCCCTTTTTTACACATTACAACAGCAGAGTCCCCCTTTTTACACATTAAGCAGGCATAGTCCCCTTTTAACTCATTAGGCAGCAGAGTCCCCCTTTTTTACACATTAGGCAGTCAGAGAGAGTGTGTGTGTGAGTGTGTGTGTGAGAGAGTGAGTGTGAGATAGTGAATGAGTGTGAGTGTAAGACGAGAGCAAGACAGAGTATGTATTATACTTACCTGTGACCAGCTGGCAGGCCTCTCCTCTCCTCCTTCCTGCTCTACTCTGATCTTTTCGCAGCACAGGGCATTGGGGGTGGGCTGAGAGAGACGTCATCTATCCCAGCATATGAGGGGGGAGTGGAGGGGGTGCTGCAGTGCAGCCCAGTTACCTATGTGAGAGGTAGCTGGGCAATGCAGCTGTGCACCTGGCGGTGAAGGCGCGGGGATGTGGGCTGGACCCCACAGTGTGGCAGCGGTGCGTCCAGTCAGGTCCTGCACCCACAGCGCATCTGCATTGTGTGCCAGGCACCACTGGCACGCACCTAGTTACGGCCCTGGTTAGGTGAGTCAAAGCTGTATCCCACATGTCAGGACAAATGGATATTTGTATACCACCAGATACTGTAGCTGTCTTATAACAATACACAACACAGAGCAGCTAACATGCACATGAAGAGTATAACAGATGCCTAAATGCTACAACCCACCAAATAAAGCATACATTTATTAGTATCTGCATTTTATCAGTACAATACACACTGCATTCTTCAGTAGCACAGAGATCTCTCCCTCCTCCTCCTCCCCACCCCATCTCACATGAGTAGTTGCCGGTGAATGTTGATGAATGGCTGTCCACTGCAACCCCTTATCCCCCCACACCTCTCCCTCCCTTATAACTTAAGGGCCCTACACACTTACCGATCCGCCGCCGAGCTGCCCAATGGCAGATACAGCCGATGGGCGACCCGGCGGCGGGGGGAAGGGGGGGGGATTGACTGGGGGAGTGAAGTTTCTTCACTCCCCCCGTCACCCGGCTCCATAGCAGTGCAGGCAAATATGGACGAGATTGTCCATATTGGCCTGAATGCACAAGCGACGGAGCACAGACGATGAACGGCGCGGGGCCGCACATCGTTCATCGCTGGTGCCTCCACACTGAAAGATATGAACGGTATCTCGTTCATTAAAGAACAAGATTGTTCATATCTTTCAGTAACATCGCCCAGTGTGTAGGGCCTATTGCTTTGTCTGGACGGCAGTGCACTTCACGACCTCTAATGTGTTCCTCTCCTGCTCTCTGCATGTGACGTGAGATGTCACATGCAGGAACCAGGAAGTCTCGCATGCAGCACAACTTCATAAGGCAGTGCGCACAGTACCGCAGAGCAGAGCTGAATATTCAACAGGCGGAGCAGGCACCCGGCAGCTGTCACACTTAAAGCAATGTGCTGACAGTCTGCCGGGGCATGGATTTAAAAATGCATTTTGTTAAATAGCTCTGTGGGTGGGCAGTAAATCCGCTACTGGCAGTGCGGGTGTGTTGCCAGATGATGCGCCCTCAGTGCATTTGTGCTGTAGGCAAGGCACCATTGGCACACACGTAGTTACGGCCCTGCCAACCAGACAGGTCCACTGACGTGTTTCTCTGCTTTACAACATAGAAGTTTCATCAGAGCAATGATTGACACCAGAGGCGTCACTCACCTCTGTAACACCCGTGCGGCAACAAGAAAAATGGGTGGGGCTTCATGGGAATGGGTGTGGTTTAAATAGAGGGGTGGGGCTTCACAAACAGCACCCGTTTTAGCCCATTGAAGGCAAAAAGGGGTGGGGCTTTGTGGAGGGGGCGGGGCTTCATGCTCCGACACCTGTTTTTTTGTCACTGGGGGGTGTGGGAGGTGAGTGCTGACTCCCAGGGGTACTGTCCCTGCAGTGCTGGCTCCTACACAGTGACAGAAGGCGAGTGCTGCACATAATATAACAGTAGAGATGAGCGGGTTCGGTTTCTCTGAAACCGAACCCGCACGAACTTCATGTTTTTTTTACGGGTCCGAGCAGACTCGGATCCTCCCGCCTTGCTCGGTTAACCCGAGCGCGCCCGAACGTCATCATGACGCTGTCGGATTCTCGCGAGACTCGGATTCTATATAAGGAGCCGCGCGTCGCCGCCATTTTCACACGTGCATTGAGATTGATAGGGAGAGGACGTGGCTGGCGTCCTCTCCATTAGAAATTAGATTAGAAGAGAGAGAGAGATTGTGCAGAGTCAGACAGAGTTTACCACAGTGACCAGTGCAGTTGTTGTTAGTTAACTTTTATTTATTTTAATATAATATATCCGTTCTCTGCTATATCCGTTCTCTGCCTGAAAAAAAACGATACACAGCAGCAGCCAGTCACACAGTGTGACTCAGTCTGTGTGCACTCAGCTCAGCCCAGTGTGCTGCACATCAATGTATAAAAGGCAAAGCTTATAATAATTGTGGGGGAGACTGGGGAGCACTGCAGGTTGTTATAGCAGGAGCCCCCAGGAGTACATAATATTATATTAATTTAAAATTAAACAGTGCACACTTTTGCTGGCGGAGTGCCACTGCCAGTGTGACTAGTGGTGACCAGTGCCTGACCACCAGTATAGTAGTATATTGTTGTATGTATTGTATACTATCTCTTTATCAACCAGTCTATATTAGCAGCAGACACAGTACAGTGCGGTAGTTCACGGCTGTGGCTACCTCTGTGTCGGCAGTCGGAACTCGGCAGGCAGTCCGTCCATCCATAATTGTATTACAATATATACCACCTAACCGTGGTATTTTTTTTTCTTTCTTTATACCGTCGTCATAGTGTCATACTAGTTGTTACGAGTATACTACTATCTCTTTATCAACCAGTGTACAGTGCGGTAGTTCACGGCTGTGGCTACCTCTGTGTCGGCAGTCGGCAGGCAGTCCGTCCATCCATAATTGTATTATTATTATAATATATACCACCTAACCGTGGTTTTTTTTTCATTCTTTATACCGTCATAGTGTCATACTAGTTGTTACGAGTATACTACTATCTCTTTATCAACCAGTGTACAGTGCGGTAGTTCACGGCTGTGGCTACCTCTGTGTCGGCAGTCGGCAGGCAGTCCGTCCATCCATAATTGTATTATTATTATAATATATACCACCTAACCGTGGTTTTTTTTTCATTCTTTATACCGTCGTCATAGTGTCATACTAGTTGTTACGAGTATACTACTATCTCTTTATCAACCAGTGTACAGTGCGGTAGTTCACGGCTGTGGCTACCTCTGTGTCGGCAGTCGGCAGGCAGTCCGTCCATCCATAATTGTATTATTATTATAATATATACCACCTAACCGTGGTTTTTTTTTCATTCTTTATACCGTCGTCATAGTGTCATACTAGTTGTTACGAGTATACTACTATCTCTTTATCAACCAGTGTACAGTGCGGTAGTTCACGGCTGTGGCTACCTCTGTGTCGGCAGTCGGCAGGCAGTCCGTCCATCCATAATTGTATTATTATTATAATATATACCACCTAACTGTGGTATTTTTTTTTCTTTCTTTATACCGTCGTCATAGTGTCATACTAGTTGTTACGAGTATACTACTATCTCTTTATCAACCAGTGTACAGTGCGGTAGTTCACGGCTGTGGCTACCTCTGTGTCGGCAGTCGGCAGGCAGTCCGTCCATCCATAATTGTATTATTATTATAATATATACCACCTAACTGTGGTATTTTTTTTTCTTTCTTTATACCGTCGTCATAGTGTCATACTAGTTGTTACGAGTATACTACTATCTCTTTATCAACCAGTGTACAGTGCGGTAGTTCACGGCTGTGGCTACCTCTGTGTCGGCAGTCGGCAGGCAGTCCGTCCATCCATAATTGTATTATTATTATAATATATACCACCTAACCGTGGTTTTTTTTTCATTCTTTATACCGTCGTCATAGTGTCATACTAGTTGTTACGAGTATACTACTATCTCTTTATCAACCAGTGTACAGTGCGGTAGTTCACGGCTGTGGCTACCTCTGTGTCGGCAGGCAGTCCGTCCATCCATAATTGTATTATTATTATAATATATACCACCTAACCGTGGTTTTTTTTTCATTCTTTATACCGTCATAGTGTCATACTAGTTGTTACGAGTATACTACTATCTCTTTATCAACCAGTGTACAGTGCGGTAGTTCACGGCTGTGGCTACCTCTGTGTCGGCAGTCGGCAGGCAGTCCGTCCATCCATAATTGTATTATTATTATAATATATACCACCTAACCGTGGTTTTTTTTTCATTCTTTATACCGTCGTCATAGTGTCATACTAGTTGTTACGAGTATACTACTATCTCTTTATCAACCAGTGTACAGTGCTGTAGTTCACGGCTGTGGCTACCTCTGTGTCGGCACTCGGCAGGCAGTCCGTCCATCCATAATTGTATTATTATTATAATATATACCACCTAACCGTGGTTTTTTTTTCATTCTTTATACCGTCGTCATAGTGTCATACTAGTTGTTACGAGTATACTACTATCTCTTTATCAACCAGTGTACAGTGCGGTAGTTCACGGCTGTGGCTACCTCTGTGTCGGCAGTCGGCAGGCAGTCCGTCCATCCATAATTGTATTATTATTATAATATATACCACCTAACTGTGGTATTTTTTTTTCTTTCTTTATACCGTCGTCATAGTGTCATACTAGTTGTTACGAGTATACTACTATCTCTTTATCAACCAGTGTACAGTGCGGTAGTTCACGGCTGTGGCTACCTCTGTGTCGGCAGTCGGCAGGCAGTCCGTCCATCCATAATTGTATTATTATTATAATATATACCACCTAACCGTGGTTTTTTTATACCACCTAACCGTGGCAGTCCGTCCATAATTGTATACTAGTATCCAATCCATCCATCTCCATTGTTTACCTGAGGTGCCTTTTAGTTCTGCCTATAAAATATGGAGAACAAAAAAGTTGAGGTTCCAAAATTAGGGAAAGATCAAGATCCACTTCCACCTCGTGCTGAAGCTGCTGCCACTAGTCATGGCCGAGACGATGAAATGCCAGCAACGTCGTCTGCCAAGGCCGATGCCCAATGTCATAGTACAGAGCATGTCAAATCCAAAACACCAAATATCAGAAAAAAAAGGACTCCAAAACCTAAAATAAAATTGTCGGAGGAGAAGCGTAAACTTGCCAATATGCCATTTACCACACGGAGTGGCAAGGAACGGCTGAGGCCCTGGCCTATGTTCATGGCTAGTGGTTCAGCTTCACATGAGGATGGAAGCACTCAGCCTCTCGCTAGAAAACTGAAAAGACTCAAGCTGGCAAAAGCACCGCAAAGAACTGTGCGTTCTTTGAAATCCCAAATCCACAAGGAGAGTCCAATTGTGTCGTTTGCGATGCCTGACCTTCCCAACACTGGACGTGAAGAGCATGCGCCTTCCACTATTTGCATGCCCCCTGCAAGTGCTGGAAGGAGCACCCGCAGTCCAGTTCCTGATAGTCAGATTGAAGATGTCAGTGTTGAAGTACACCAGGATGAGGAGGATATGGGTGTTGCTGGCGCTGGGGAGGAAATTGACCAGGAGGATTCTGATGGTGAGGTGGTTTGTTTAAGTCAGGCACCCGGGGAGACACCTGTTGTCCGTGGGAGGAATATGGCCGTTGACATGCCAGGTGAAAATACCAAAAAAATCAGCTCTTCGGTGTGGAGGTATTTCACCAGAAATGCGGACAACAGGTGTCAAGCCGTGTGTTCCCTTTGTCAAGCTGTAATAAGTAGGGGTAAGGACGTTAACCACCTCGGAACATCCTCCCTTATACGTCACCTGCAGCGCATTCATAATAAGTCAGTGACAAGTTCAAAAACTTTGGGTGACAGCGGAAGCAGTCCACTGACCAGTAAATCCCTTCCTCTTGTAACCAAGCTCACGCAAACCACCCCACCAACTCCCTCAGTGTCAATTTCCTCCTTCCCCAGGAATGCCAATAGTCCTGCAGGCCATGTCACTGGCAAGTCTGACGAGTCCTCTCCTGCCTGTGATTCCTCCGATGCATCCTTGCGTGTAACGCCTACTGCTGCTGGCGCTGCTGTTGTTGCCGCTGGGAGTCGATGGTCATCCCAGAGGGGAAGTCGTAAGCCCACTTGTACTACTTCCAGTAAGCAATTGACTGTTCAACAGTCCTTTGCGAGGAAGATGAAATATCACAGCAGTCATCCTACTGCAAAGCGGATAACTGAGTCCTTGACAACTATGTTGGTGTTAGACGTGCGTCCGGTATCCGCCGTTAGTTCACAGGGAACTAGACAATTTATTGAGGCAGTGTGCCCCCGTTACCAAATACCATCTAGGTTCCACTTCTCTAGGCAGGCGATACCGAGAATGTACACGGACGTCAGAAAAAGACTCACCAGTGTCCTAAAAAATGCAGTTGTACCCAATGTCCACTTAACCACGGACATGTGGACAAGTGGAGCAGGGCAGGGTCAGGACTATATGACTGTGACAGCCCACTGGGTAGATGTATGGACTCCCGCCGCAAGAACAGCAGCGGCGGCACCAGTAGCAGCATCTCGCAAACGCCAACTCTTTCCTAGGCAGGCTACGCTTTGTATCACCGCTTTCCAGAATACGCACACAGCTGAAAACCTCTTACGGCAACTGAGGAAGATCATCGCGGAATGGCTTACCCCAATTGGACTCTCCTGTGGATTTGTGGCATCGGACAACGCCAGCAATATTGTGTGTGCATTAAATATGGGCAAATTCCAGCACGTCCCATGTTTTGCACATACCTTGAATTTGGTGGTGCAGAATTTTTTAAAAAACGACAGGGGCGTGCAAGAGATGCTGTCGGTGGCCAGAAAAATTGCGGGACACTTTCGGCGTACAGGCACCACGTACAGAAGACTGGAGCACCACCAAAAACTACTGAACCTGCCCTGCCATCATCTGAAGCAAGAAGTGGTAACGAGGTGGAATTCAACCCTCTATATGCTTCAGAGGTTGGAGGAGCAGCAAAAGGCCATTCAAGCCTATACAATTGAGCACGATATAGGAGATGGAATGCACCTGTCTCAAGTGCAGTGGAGAATGATTTCAACGTTGTGCAAGGTTCTGATGCCCTTTGAACTTGCCACACGTGAAGTCAGTTCAGACACTGCCAGCCTGAGTCAGGTCATTCCCCTCATCAGGCTTTTGCAGAAGAAGCTGGAGGCATTGAAGAAGGAGCTAACACGGAGCGATTCCGCTAGGCATGTGGGACTTGTGGATGCAGCCCTTAATTCGCTTAACAAGGATTCACGGGTGGTCAATCTGTTGAAATCAGAGCACTACATTTTGGCCACCGTGCTCGATCCTAGATTTAAAGCCTACCTTGGATCTCTCTTTCCGGCAGACACAGGTCTGCTGGGGTTGAAAGACCTGCTGGTGACAAAATTGTCAAGTCAAGCGGAACGCGACCTGTCAACATCTCCTCCTTCACATTCTCCCGCAACTGGGGGTGCGAGGAAAAGGCTCAGAATTCCGAGCCCACCCGCTGGCGGTGATGCAGGGCAGTCTGGAGCGACTGCTGATGCTGACATCTGGTCCGGACTGAAGGACCTGACAACGATTACGGACATGTCGTCTACTGTCACTGCATATGATTCTCTCAACATTGATAGAATGGTGGAGGATTATATGAGTGACCGCATCCAAGTAGGCACGTCACACAGTCCGTACTTATACTGGCAGGAAAAAGAGGCAATTTGGAGGCCCTTGCACAAACTGGCTTTATTCTACCTAAGTTGCCCTCCCACAAGTGTGTACTCCGAAAGAGTGTTTAGTGCCGCCGCTCACCTTGTCAGCAATCGGCGTACGAGGTTACATCCAGAAAATGTGGAGAAGATGATGTTCATTAAAATGAATTATAATCAATTCCTCCGCGGAGACATTGACCAGCAGCAATTGCCTCCACAAAGTACACAGGGAGCTGAGATGGTGGATTCCAGTGGGGACGAATTGATAATCTGTGAGGAGGGGGATGTACACGGTGATATATCGGAGGGTGAAGATGAGGTGGACATCTTGCCTCTGTAGAGCCAGTTTGTGCAAGGAGAGATTAATTGCTTCTTTTTTGGGGGGGGTCCAAACCAACCCGTCATATCAGTCACAGTCGTGTGGCAGACCCTGTCACTGAAATGATGGGTTGGTTAAAGTGTGCATGTCCTGTTTTGTTTATACAACATAAGGGTGGGTGGGAGGGCCCAAGGATAATTCCATCTTGCACCTCTTTTTTCTTTTCTTTTTCTTTGCATCATGTGCTGATTGGGGAGGGTTTTTTGGAAGGGACATCCTGCATGACACTGCAGTGCCACTCCTAGATGGGCCCGGTGTTTGTGTCGGCCACTAGGGTCGCTTATCTTTCTCACACAGTCAGCTACCTCATTGCGCCTCTTTTTTTCTTTGCGTCATGTGCTGTTTGGGGAGGGTTTTTTGGAAGGGACATCCTGCGTGACACTGCAGTGCCACTCCTAGATGGGCCCGGTGTTTGTGTCGGCCACTAGGGTCGCTTATCTTACTCACACAGCGACCTCGGTGCAAATTTTAGGACTAAAAATAATATTGTGAGGTGTGATGTGTTCAGAATAGGCTGAAAATGAGTGTAAATTATGTTTTTTGAGGTTAATAATACTTTGGGATCAAAATTACCCCCAAATTCTATGATTTAAGCTGTTTTTTAGGGTTTTTTGAAAAAAACACCCGAATCCAAAACACACCCGAATCCGACAAAAAAAATTCGGTGAGGTTTTGCCAAAACGCGGTCGAACCCAAAACACGGCCGCGGAACCGAACCCAAAACCAAAACACAAAACCCGAAAAATTTCAGGCGCTCATCTCTATATAACAGTGCAGCACTCGGCTCCTGTCACTGTGCAGGAGCCGGCATTTTGGTGTCACCCCTCGGCAGGTGACACCCGGGAGCGGGCCGCACCCCCCTTGTGATGTCACTAATTGACACACTGCAGGAGATAGCAATGATTGGTTGTATTATATAGCGCAGGCATGTCAAACTCATGGTCATCCAGCTGTTATGAAACTACAAGTCCCAGCATGCTTTACCAACTGATCAGTGGAAGGTATGCTGGCAAAGCATGCTGGGACTTGTAGTTTCACAACAGCTATAGGGCCACGAGTTTGACCTGCCTGATATAGCGGAATGCACAGTTAACTCTCCCTGTGTCCATTTGTGGTATCACTGCACTATACATACAGAGAGTCCAAAGTCTAATTAATAGATCTATGGGGGTCATTCCGAGTTGTTCGCTCGCAAGCTGCTTTTAACAGCTTTGCACACGCTAAGCCGCCGGCTACTGGGAGTGAATCTTAGCTTATCAAAATTGCGAACGAAAGATTAGCAGAATTGCGAATAGACACTTCTTAGCAGTTTCTGAGTAGCTCCAGACTTACTCGGCACCTGCAATCAGTTCAGTGCTTGTCGTTCCTGGTTTGACGTCACAAACACACCCAGCGTTCGCCCAGACACTCCTCCGTTTCTCCAGCCACTCCCGCGTTTTTCCCAGAAACGGCAGCGTTTTTTCACACACACCCATAAAACGGTCAGTTTCCGCCCAGAAACACCCACTTCCTGTCAATCACATTACGATCACCAGAACGAAGAAAAAACCTCGTAATGCCGTGAGTAAAAAACCTAACTGCATAGCAAATTTACTACATTGCGCATGCGCATTAGCGACTAATCGCTCCGTTGCGAGAAAAAAATAACGAGCGAACTCGGAATGACCCCCTATGTCTCTATCGCTCTCACTCTCTCTCCCCCCTCTCTCTCTCTCTCTCTCTCTCTATACACACACAAAGAATATATATTTGGGTTTCCTTTATATATATATATATATATATATATATATATACTGGCTGGAGTACCCGGCATTGATCGGGATTTTAAGAATGTCTGTTTACAAAAATAAATGTAAATATTAAACACGCAGTATAAATAACATTTTAGATAGCTGAATACCCGTGCTTCGTTATGGGATGACGATGGTAAATTAGAATAATAGTTGTTTGTTAATTTATGTTGGTTGGAGATCTAGTATATAGGCATATATTGCTTCCCTGACGCACTTTATGTATTGGCCGGACCCCTTTTTGGTCCCCCGAGGGACCCTGCTCTTCCCACAATACAACTGTCAGTCTGTGGCTTCCTGCTGCCTCCATTCCCCTCCTCACATCATGTCAGTGCCCCTGTGAAATTATGGATTTTACAGTTTCTTATATAGCGCAGCACATTATGTATCTCCTGATATACTCTGTGCTGCTGGCAGACCGTGATACTTCCATTATATAACTTTCAGTGTGTGGGTTTGTGCTACCTGCATTCCCCTCCTCACATCATGTCACTGGCCCTGTCACATGCAGCCCTGTCATCACTGACATAATGGCAGCTTCTCCTTGGTTGGCGGCTCGCGAACCATGATTTGTGCGCAGTCGGCGCCAGTTTCAAAGTGTGGCTGGGCGGCCCCATCTTTTGAATAGCAGCTCGTCTGCGAGTCCTGTCTGGTGCCCTCTGCCAGCTTTACTATGCTGCAGCCTTGACCCGATGCTCCAGGACGCAGAGGGTGAGATGGGGGGAGGGGGGGTTGTAAAAGAAGCATTGGGTGAGATGGAGTGGGAGGAGCAGGGGGGGAGAAAAGTAGGTGGTGAGATGAACAGAGGGTGAGATGGAGTGAGAGGAGCAGGGAGTGAGATGGGGAGGGGGTGAAAGAAGCAGGGGGTGAGATGGGGGAGTGAGAAGAGCAGGGGGTGAGATGAGTAGAGGGTGAGAGGAGCAGGGGGTGAGATGAGCAGGGAGTGAGATGGAGTGAGAGGAGCAGGGAGTGGGATGGGGGAGTGAGTGAGAAGTGCAGGGGGTGAGATGGGAGAGTGAGAGGTGCAGGGGGTGATATGGGAGAGTGAGGAACAGGGGCACGGGGAGTGAAAGGAGCAGGAGGTGAGGTGGGGGAGTGAGTGAGAGGTGCAGGAGGTGAGATGGGAGAGCGAGGAACAGGGGCACGAAGAGTGAGAAGAGCAGGGGGCGCGATGGAGGCGTGAGTGAGAGGTGCAGGGGGTGAGATGGGGGAGTGGGAGGAACAGGGGATGATATGAGGGAGTGAGAGGCGCTAGGGTGAGGTGGGGGAGTGAATAGAACAGGGGGTGAGATGGGGAGGGAGTGAGAGGTGCAGGGGGTGAGATGGGGGACTGAGAGGTGCAAGGGTGAGATGGGGGAGAGAGAGAGGAACAGGGGGTGAGATGGGAGAGTGAGAGGCATCAGGGTGAGATGGGGGAGTGAGAGGAACAGGGGGTGAGATGGGGTGGGAGTAAGAGGTGCAGGGGGTGAGGGCGCACCCCCCCCCCCGTAATTGGCACTAGCAAAGGGATGAATCTGCGCAGCAAAAAGGGATGTGGCCTTGCGGATATGGGTGTGGCTTTGCATAAAGGGGCGTGGCATTGCAGGAAAAGACTACCTTATACCCCAGTTTTGCAACCCAGACGTTGGCCACAACAGGAAAAAAAAATAATCCTAATTCATACATTATTTGTCATTTTTCCTCCTTATAGTAATGCCCAGTATACATTATGCCACATACTGCAATGACCCATAGACATTATGCTACACACAGTAATACCCGACACATTATGCCACACCGTAATGCCCCAACACATTATGCCACGCACCGTAATGCCCCTGACACAATATGCGACACACTGTAATGCCTCCGACACATTATGCCACACACCGTAATGTCCCTGACACAGTATGCCACACACTGTAATGCCCCCGACACATTATGCCACACACCGTAATGCCTATGACACATTATGCCAAGCATCGCAATGTCCGTTATACATTATGCTACACACTGCAATGCCCCTGATACATTATAGCACATAACACAATGCCTGTGATATAGTATACCACACACCGTAATGCCTGTGACACTACCGCAATGCCCGTTATACCTTATGCCACACACCGCAATGCCCCTGAGATATTATACCACATACCACAATGCCCGTGATATAGTATACCACACACCGTAACGCCTGTGACACATTATGACACACACCGCAATGTCCGTGATACATTATGCCACACACTGCAATGTCCGTGATACATTATGCCACACACTGTAATGCCCGTTATACATTATGTCACACACTGCAATGCCCCTGAGACATTATACCACATACCACAATGCCCGTGATATAGTACACCACACTAACAGACATGCCGCCGCTGCCGCTGGAGACCCAGGAGGGACACACAGGAGAGGCGCGCGCTGTGCCCTCAGGCTTCTTCCCAAAACTCACAGCAGCAATCAGTGGTGGCGGCGGCGGCGCCCCCGCAGCCCTGCGCCTCCAAGCCACCGCAGTGGCTGTGGGGGCAGTAGTTATGCCACTGGTTCAGCGGGTGAGATGGTTTGGCCTTGCGTCTGCGCCTTACAATTCATACGCATGCACAGTCACTTGATAATCGCCAGCTGTGCAATTTCGGTCTGAATTAGGCCCATAGAGCTTGCTGTTACTAATGACATCTATTCCCACAAGCGGATGATTAGGGCAGTGGCAGTCGCAAAGATGCACGGAATTCGGCATATGCATAAATATTTCCTTATTGCTTTGTTTGCATGATGCTGATTTTGCTGTTTTGGCTAGGGTAATTGATATCAAATTGCTACGGAATTTAGCACAACAACAAAAAAAATAATTACAGTTCACTTTCTTTTGATTTCAGCAGAAAATGTATTTGGGAGGGTAGATATTCTTTAGGTAGTACTGTAGGTGCAATAGAGAAACCAGTGGTATTGTTAGAAAGTCATAGTGATGTGATTTACGCGGGTGCTGCAGAGATAAATGTCTACTAATGATTATGTAATGCAGTCAGAGTAAAAACGTGTCACAAGACTCGCAGGTGTGAGAACAAGCCTCAGCAGTGATAGGATTAAGGTGCTTCTCGGACACACCTCTTGTACTTCACTTTCTGTTTATAACTTACTGTCAGCTGTATCCTGTTCCATGAGACAGTGAGAGGCACAAATACATGAAAGAGACCGAGCTGAAAATGTAAGTCTAATTTACTTCTGTACTTAAAGCCTAGCATTCACCATGCTGTTTGCGCAGAATATCAGACCCCCCCAACATGACCCCTTCCATCAGGTACAAAATGCTCTGCTCCTGGACTTCTCTCTTAATTCATGCTTGCCATCGCCTGTGTTGAACTAGTTCATTGATGAGAAAGATGTTTCTAGACAGGTGACGGCAATCATAAAGTATGAGGGAAGTGTAGGAGCAGAGTATTGTGTACCTGATGGAAGCAGTCATGTTGGAGTGTCTGGAATATATCTTATCAGTGACCTATACTTAGGCTTCAAAGGTTCCAGTGCTGGTCAAGCAAAAGGCTCCTAGCAGATACTGGAGGGTGACCCGCACCGAGACTGATTAATAATAGTTTGTATTACAAGGTTGGGGTGCCTTTTTCATCATGTCCATTCAAACCCTGGTTTTGGGAGTTCACACATGTATGTGATAAACAGAAGGGTTGAAGGCTCCAAAAGGTACTACCACCTGGTTTGAATAAGGATATGAAATACAGATCCCCAAGAGAGGGGAAGGACAAAAGAAACCAGGTATAATTCGTGGTGCACTCTACCCAACTGACAATTTTAAATATGATTTAACGAGAATGTATATCCCCAAAAATGATAGCAAATAATGGTTTAAATGCCCATAACCTAAATTGTTGCCTGAAACTATTTTTCTTGTGGGACTGGATATGTCCTTTATTAATAGAGCGAATTATTAAAATCAAAAGAGAAAGATGTGATAGAAAATGAACATTATGTGAATAAAGATTTAAAAACAAAGCTGATGTGTTATTCCCTTTATGTACTTCCTTATAATTATTTCAAATGTACACATCCATGCATGTACTTGTACAGCACTGTACCAGTGCTAAATTTATTCAAGACATATGATTTCCATGTTGGGTGGAGCCACTAGCGTGCGCAGCACATTTTATTAGGGGGTGCACTGTCCGAGGGGTGTGTCTAGCACCGCCTATTAGACGTGTCTAGCACCATCTATTGATGGTCAACGCATATAAAATATCCACCCTTGTATCAATCCTAATAAAGCAGATACATTGTCAGATGTTGTGGTGTGCACCAAACAAACACCCCTGATGGCGCTCACTGCAATTACACTGCTCCTCCTCAGCCTGGTCTGGCTCCCCCTCTCTTTCCCCTGCAAGCTGCAGCAGCTTACTTACAAGTCAGTAACTAAACTGACAAAGACAGTCGCAGACTAGTTACTGCTGCTGCTGGAAAAAACGAGTGACGTGTCAATGCTGCTGCAGACCGCCTGCCAGTAGTGAACTTGTCTTCCTAAGAGGAACGCTGGCTGCATGCTGCTCCTCATCAGTGGCTGGTGTTGGCATAGCATAGAAGGAGAGAGGTGGGCATGTGACGGGTGGGCATGCGAGCAGCATGACGTAATCACGTCACATCAAACTGTTTTTGTACGTGGAGGTAGAGCTGGGAGTTTGAAAGCCGGCGGCAGTGGCACTCTTGATTAACCCAGGCGTCCGGTCAGTGATGCAGTCCTGACAGGGTGCAGCGCAGAGGGGCCAGTAATCAGTAGAGATGAGCGGGTTCGGTTTCTCTGAAACCGAACCCGCACGAACTTCATGTTTTTTTCACGGGTCCGAGCAGACTCGGATCCTCCCGCCTTGCTCGGTTAACCCGAGCGCGCCCGAACGTCATCATGACGCTGTCGGATTCTCGCGAGACTCGGATTCTATATAAGGAGCCGCGCGTCGCCGCCATTTTCACACGTGCATTGAGATTGATAGGGAGAGGACGTGGCTGGCGTCCTCTCCATTAGAAATTAGATTAGAAGAGAGAGAGAGATTGTGCAGAGTCAGACAGAGTTTACCACAGTGACCAGTGCAGTTGTTGTTAGTTAACTTTTATTTATTTTAATATAATATATCCGTTCTCTGCTATATCCGTTCTCTGCCTGAAAAAAAACGATACACAGCAGCAGCCAGTCACACAGTGTGACTCAGTCTGTGTGCACTCAGCTCAGCCCAGTGTGCTGCACATCAATGTATAAAAGGCAAAGCTTATAATAATTGTGGGGGAGACTGGGGAGCACTGCAGGTTGTTATAGCAGGAGCCCCCAGGAGTACATAATATTATATTAATTTAAAATTAAACAGTGCACACTTTTGCTGCAGGAGTGCCACTGCCAGTGTGACTAGTGGTGACCAGTGCCTGACCACCAGTATAGTAGTATATTGTTGTATGTATTGTATACTATCTCTTTATCAACCAGTCTATATTAGCAGCAGACACAGTACAGTGCGGTAGTTCACGGCTGTGGCTACCTCTGTGTCGGCAGTCGGAACTCGGCAGGCAGTCCGTCCATCCATAATTGTATTACAATATATACCACCTAACCGTGGTATTTTTTTTTCTTTCTTTATACCGTCGTCATAGTGTCATACTAGTTGTTACGAGTATACTACTATCTCTTTATCAACCAGTGTACAGTGCGGTAGTTCACGGCTGTGGCTACCTCTGTGTCGGCAGTCGGCAGGCAGTCCGTCCATCCATAATTGTATTATTATTATAATATATACCACCTAACCGTGGTTTTTTTTTCATTCTTTATACCGTCATAGTGTCATACTAGTTGTTACGAGTATACTACTATCTCTTTATCAACCAGTGTACAGTGCGGTAGTTCACGGCTGTGGCTACCTCTGTGTCGGCAGTCGGCAGGCAGTCCGTCCATCCATAATTGTATTATTATTATAATATATACCACCTAACCGTGGTTTTTTTTTCATTCTTTATACCGTCGTCATAGTGTCATACTAGTTGTTACGAGTATACTACTATCTCTTTATCAACCAGTGTACAGTGCGGTAGTTCACGGCTGTGGCTACCTCTGTGTCGGCAGTCGGCAGGCAGTCCGTCCATCCATAATTGTATTATTATTATAATATATACCACCTAACCGTGGTTTTTTTTTCATTCTTTATACCGTCGTCATAGTGTCATACTAGTTGTTACGAGTATACTACTATCTCTTTATCAACCAGTGTACAGTGCGGTAGTTCACGGCTGTGGCTACCTCTGTGTCGGCAGTCGGCAGGCAGTCCGTCCATCCATAATTGTATTATTATTATAATATATACCACCTAACTGTGGTATTTTTTTTTCTTTCTTTATACCGTCGTCATAGTGTCATACTAGTTGTTACGAGTATACTACTATCTCTTTATCAACCAGTGTACAGTGCGGTAGTTCACGGCTGTGGCTACCTCTGTGTCGGCAGTCGGCAGGCAGTCCGTCCATCCATAATTGTATTATTATTATAATATATACCACCTAACCGTGGTTTTTTTTTCATTCTTTATACCGTCGTCATAGTGTCATACTAGTTGTTACAAGTATACTACTATCTCTTTATCAACCAGTGTACAGTGCGGTAGTTCACGGCTGTGGCTACCTCTGTGTCGGCAGTCGGCAGGCAGTCCGTCCATCCATAATTGTATTATTATTATAATATATACACCTAACCGTGGTATTTTTTTTTCTTTCTTTATACCGTCGTCATAGTGTCATACTAGTTGTTACGAGTATACTACTATCTCTTTATCAACCAGTGTACAGTGCGGTAGTTCACGGCTGTGGCTACCTCTGTGTCGGCAGTCGGCAGGCAGTCCGTCCATCCATAATTGTATTATTATTATAATATATACCACCTAACCGTGGTATTTTTTTTTCTTTCTTTATACCGTCGTCATAGTGTCATACTAGTTGTTACGAGTATACTACAATCTCTTTATCAACCAGTGTACAGTGCGGTAGTTCACGGCTGTGGCTACCTCTGTGTCGGCAGTCGGCAGGCAGTCCGTCCATCCATAATTGTATTATTATTATAATATATACCACCTAACCGTGGTTTTTTTTTCATTCTTTATACCGTCGTCATAGTGTCATACTAGTTGTTACGAGTATACTACTATCTCTTTATCAACCAGTGTACAGTGCGGTAGTTCACGGCTGTGGCTACCTCTGTGTCGGCAGTCGGCAGGCAGTCCGTCCATCCATAATTGTATTATTATTATAATATATACCACCTAACCGTGGTTTTTTTTTCATTCTTTATACCGTCATAGTGTCATACTAGTTGTTACGAGTATACTACTATCTCTTTATCAACCAGTGTACAGTGCGGTAGTTCACGGCTGTGGCTACCTCTGTGTCGGCAGTCGGCAGGCAGTCCGTCCATCCATAATTGTATTATTATTATAATATATACCACCTAACCGTGGTTTTTTTTTCATTCTTTATACCGTCGTCATAGTGTCATACTAGTTGTTACGAGTATACTACTATCTCTTTATCAACCAGTGTACAGTGCGGTAGTTCACGGCTGTGGCTACCTCTGTGTCGGCAGTCGGCAGGCAGTCCGTCCATCCATAATTGTATTATTATTATAATATATACCACCTAACCGTGGTTTTTTTTTCATTCTTTATACCGTCGTCATAGTGTCATACTAGTTGTTACGAGTATACTACTATCTCTTTATCAACCAGTGTACAGTGCGGTAGTTCACGGCTGTGGCTACCTCTGTGTCGGCAGTCGGCAGGCAGTCCGTCCATCCATAATTGTATTATTATTATAATATATACCACCTAACCGTGGTTTTTTTTTCATTCTTTATACCGTCGTCATAGTGTCATACTAGTTGTTACGAGTATACTACTATCTCTTTATCAACCAGTGTACAGTGCGGTAGTTCACGGCTGTGGCTACCTCTGTGTCGGCAGTCGGCAGGCAGTCCGTCCATCCATAATTGTATTATTATTATAATATATACCACCTAACCGTGGTATTTTTTTTTCTTTCTTTATACCGTCGTCATAGTGTCATACTAGTTGTTACGAGTATACTACTATCTCTTTATCAACCAGTGTACAGTGCGGTAGTTCACAGCTGTGGCTACCTCTGTGTCGGCAGTCGGCAGGCAGTCCGTCCATCCATAATTGTATTATTATTATAATATATACCACCTAACCGTGGTTTTTTTTTCATTCTTTATACCGTCGTCATAGTGTCATACTAGTTGTTACGAGTATACTACTATCTCTTTATCAACCAGTGTACAGTGCGGTAGTTCACGGCTGTGGCTACCTCTGTGTCGGCACTCGGCAGCCCGTCCATAATTGTATATACCACCTAACCGTGGTTTTTTTTTCTTTCTTTATACATACATACTAGTTACGAGTATACTATCTCTTTATCAACCAGTCTATATATTAGCAGCAGACACAGTACAGTGCGGTAGTTCACGGCTGTGGCTACCTCTGTGTCGGCACTCGGCAGCCCGTCCATAATTGTATACTAGTATCCAATCCATCCATCTCCATTGTTTACCTGAGGTGCCTTTTAGTTGTGCCTATTAAAATATGGAGAACAAAAATGTTGAGGTTCCAAAATTAGGGAAAGATCAAGATCCACTTCCACCTCGTGCTGAAGCTGCTGCCACTAGTCATGGCCGAGACGATGAAATGCCAGCAACGTCGTCTGCCAAGGCCGATGCCCAATGTCATAGTACAGAGCATGTCAAATCCAAAACACCAAATATCAGTAAAAAGCCTCTTTTTTTCTTTGCGTCATGTGCTGTTTGGGGAGGGTTTTTTGGAAGGGACATCCTGCGTGACACTGCAGTGCCACTCCTAGATGGGCCCGGTGTTTGTGTCGGCCACTAGGGTCGCTAATCTTACTCACACAGCTACCTCATTGCGCCTCTTTTTTTCTTTGCGTCATGTGCTGTTTGGGGAGGGTTTTTTGGAAGGGCCATCCTGCGTGACACTGCAGTGCCACTCCTAGATGGGCCCGGTGTTTGTGTCGGCCACTAGGGTCGCTAATCTTACTCACACAGCTACCTCATTGCGCCTCTTTTTTTCTTTGCGTCATGTGCTGTTTGGGGAGGGTTTTTTGGAAGGGACATCCTGCGTGACACTGCAGTGCCACTCCTAGATGGGCCCGGTGTTTGTGTCGGCCACTAGGGTCGCTAATCTTACTCACACAGCTACCTCATTGCGCCTCTTTTTTTCTTTGCGTCATGTGCTGTTTGGGGAGGGTTTTTTGGAAGGGCCATCCTGCGTGACACTGCAGTGCCACTCCTAGATGGGCCCGGTGTTTGTGTCGGCCACTAGGGTCGCTAATCTTACTCACACAGCTACCTCATTGCGCCTCTTTTTTTCTTTGCGTCATGTGCTGTTTGGGGAGGGTTTTTTGGAAGGGACATCCTGCGTGACACTGCAGTGCCACTCCTAGATGGGCCCGGTGTTTGTGTCGGCCACTAGGGTCGCTTATCTTACTCACACAGCAACCTCGGTGCAAATTTTAGGACTAAAAATAATATTGTGAGGTGTGAGGTATTCAGAATAGACTGAAAATGAGTGTAAATTATGGTTTTTGAGGTTAATAATACTTTGGGATCAAAATGACCCCCAAATTCTATGATTTAAGCTGTTTTTTAGTGTTTTTGGAAAAAAACACCCGAATCCAAAACA